>NW_026712390.1:1910240-1985181 GCF_030504385.1 Musca domestica | reverse complement strand
ATAATAATAATAATAATAATGATAATAATAATAATAGCAATAATAATATAATTAAAAGATTCTTAGATTGCCAGGAACATTTTTACCTAAAACTAAAGTAATCAAATAAATAAATAATTAAATTAATGAGTAACATGACAAAACCGAGTTCCGAAATTCCTATACATGATAAAGAGCTTAAGCTTAAATTATAGACAAGTAAATATTTGAATATCGATATACTTGTAAATATAACATTTATTTGCCAGCCAACCCAAAATCCAAATTTTAGACCATTTAATTTGAAAATGAGACTAGAATCATCAAAATATGAGTAATGGGGTATATTCCGTTCTATGCGGACTATTCTAAAAGGTTTTCCGGACTTAAGTCATCGGCTTGCCGACAGATGCTTTTAACCCTTTGTGGGGAAGGTTCTGAAAGAGTTGGCAAATATTTTCCATTTCGTATCTGAACTATGTCAAAAAAATATTACAGGGTACCTGATTTGGCCTATATCGACTACTTCCTGTACTTCATATGAGATATGTGATAATTTTTTGGAAAATATTCAAAAGTGGACCGAAGTATCCCACATGATTTGCTTTTGATAAAAATATTGAGATGTGCAAATTTAAAAAAAAGTCGATCATTCCATGTTTCGAAATCGAATATTTCGAATTTTATGATCGTTTTGGCATGGGGAATGGACAGATATATCAAATCTTCACTCCAGATATTGCGTTAATAGAAATATTGGGTTGTGTGTAGCTTAGAATGAATCGGATGCATATTTCCCATTTAATGATCGCTTTGGTTATTCACAATTTTGACTCGTTGTGGGCGAGGTGCCAGAAGGAGTACTCCGATATATTTTATCTTCGCACCAAATCTTGTTTTAGTACAAATATTGGGATGTTTGAAATTTAAAGACAATCCGATGCTTATTTCGCGTTTTTCGAGTTTTCTGCATATTCAAAATGTTGACCCTTTACGGGGGAGGTGCCAGAAGGAATGATTCGATCTCTACCGTCTTTATAACAAATCTTGTGCTGATAGAAATGTAGATTTGCCGAGTCCTAATGGAATTGGAAATAAAAAATGAGGGTTTAACAAATAAAAAGAAGCTAATTTCGGCCGGGCCGAACTTTTAATACCCTCCACTATTTGGAAGTATCTTGAAAATTTACAAAAAAAAATCCGAAAACTACCACTTAATTGAAAACCCAATATCGGGAGGTACAGTTATATGGGGCCTATACGAAGACGTGGACCTACATGGCTCATTTTCTGTCTTAGGATGTAGTATCCATTACGAACTTCAAATACCAAAATTGAAACAATTCCGGTAAATAATGTCGCTAAAATCATCAAAATACCGAATATCGGGAGGTACCGTTATATGGGGGCTATACGAAGACGTGGACCTGCATAGACAATTTTCTGTCATAAGCTGTACTATTCATTCCGAACTTCAAATACCAAATTTAAAACAATTCCAGTGAATAATGGCGCTAAAATCATCAAAATACCGAATTTTGGGAGGTACCGTTATATGGGGGCTATACGAAGACTTGGACCTGCACAGACAATTTTCTGTCATAGGCTGTAGTATCCATTTCGAACTTCAAATACCAAAATTGAAACAATTCCGGCAAATAATGTCGCTAAAATCAAAATACCGAATATCGGGAGGTACCGTTATATGGGGGCTATACGAAGACGTGGATCTACATAGTCCATTTTCAATAGCAAAAGTCCTGCAGAAATAATACACATTTGAGTAAAATTTTATCAACGTACTTCCTTTTGTTCGGAAGCTAGAGTAATTTCCATAGACGGACGGACATCACTAAATCGACATAGAATTTTCTGCTGATCAAGAATATATATACTTTGTGGGGCCTAAAATGTATATTTCGAGGTGTTTCAAGGGGAATGGCAAACTTAATATACCCTCCATAGAACGGTGGAGAATATAAAAATATTCCCTAAAATGCCCGTTTTATCTCAATTTCTAAATATCTACGCTTTTGCCTATATAATATCATTAAAACATCTTAAAAAGTTGACATCACTGATGTGTTACTGTGCGACTCTTTTCTTTTTTGCTTCTGCTTCGCCATTCACATTCAAAACAATTCTAATTTGTAACTCAATTTTCTCTTGTTACTCTTTAATGGAGAGTATTTGCCATGCACTTGTCCGTTAACCACACTACCTTGTGTTTGAGAGGCGCTTTGGGTGCTCTCATCCTCAAAACAACAAAGAGTTGATGGAAGAGAAGTAAATCCCGTATTGCATGAGTGTTTGGTTCTCGCTCTTTGCTCTATCTCTCGCTCTCGCTCTTTGCTCTATCTCTCGCTCTCGCTCTCCCCCTTCCATTTTGTTGGTGTGTGCAATGGGAGCCCAAAAAATCATCATCTTTGGGGCTCGTTTACACGAAATCGGCTATTTCGTTGTTGCTCGTTTTTGTTGTTGTGTGTGGCCAAGTGTATGTGTGTGTGCGCCTCTGCAAACTTAGTTGATGTAGTTTAGTGTTTGTTGTGAACTTTTTAGATTGAGATACACTTCTTTTTTTAGTTTTTGGCGTACGAACAACAACGACGTATGTTCTACGACGATATTAACTCGTGCGGTAGTTAGACATAATTTTGTTTTTTTTTTTTTTTTCTTGGTTATGTTTTTTTTTGTTCTGTGGGTATTTTGAATGATTTTTATTTTTGTATATCGTTTTATTTTCCTGAGGTATTTTTGTTTACTTTGTTTGCGGTGGTATTGTTGTTGCTGTTGCTGTGAGTGAATGAGTGTTGGACTGGAGAAAAATAACCAACAAAATTGCTATAGAGCTACTGTGTTATTTTATTTGCAAAAAAAAAAATAAATATACAAAATAAAGAAAAAGAAAATATGAAACTCTCTGCTGAGGGCCCGTCAAACCCAAGGCATTGCGAAAACCGATGAATAAACAAAAATAAAAAATAATAAAAATTGGAAACAAGAAAAATATAATGAAAAAAAAAATTGCAAACGTCTCCACGATATCGTAATCAAAACAAATCGTTATACAAATAAATGAATATAGTAAAAATATACAAATCCAAACACACACACACTCGGCGATACACACACACACAGAGAATCTCCCTACTACTACGTACAGCTGAAGACCGACCTATACCATATATTTTATTTTAAAAATCTATATCTGTTGGTATCAACCAGACACACGCCATGCCGTGCCGAATACGAAACGAATCCAAAAACGACACAAAAAAAAAAATCAAGTAAAAATAAAACCGAAAAAAATTGCAATACACCAACAAATAATTTTTCGTTGTTGTTCTAAAAAACGCTTCGCAAATTCTCAACTGATGTTTAGCATTTGTTGTTGGACTTTTGCCGGTATAAATAAAAATATATATCAGCAGGCAGTCAGCCAGTCAGTGAGACAGCCAGCCAGCACAACACAATCGCGAAACAAACAAAATACACACTCGCACACACACACGAATAGATTCGACAACTACGAATGTGTAATGCAAAATAAAAAAAAATAATAAAACGAAAAAAAAAAAACCGAAAATTGAAATGTGTACAAAATTTTACCGAAAATAAATGGCAAACGTAACAAAGATACGACGAAACGAAACATAGAATCAAGACACCATGGGCCCCCACCGACCCCTCAACCCTAGCCTTTGGCCCACCTCTTGAGCCATTGCAGTAATGTTTGATGTTGTTGTTGGTGTGTGTGTGTGTGTATGTGCGTTTTTTTTTACCAGTGAATGGAACAAGCTCCAACATCATGTACTCGAACTGACTGCCTGCCTGCATGGCTGGCATGTCATGCATGTCACATCTCACGTCTGAGAGATGGCGCGTCACTTATAGTTTGAAAATGAAATGAACCCAAAAAAAAAAATACAAAAATCAAAATTTTAAAAAATAAGTATTTTATGAAAAATTTAAAACGATTTTTTCTAATGTCTTTAAAATCTTCGATTTTCTAAACAAATATTTTTTCAATCAACAGATTTAATAATATTTTTTTTTCAATTCCATCAAAGTATGAATTTTAAACCAAATTCCAGTGAGAAATGATCATGGATCTCATTATTTTTCAATTAAATTTTTTTTAAACTTCCATTCCACCGCATTTCAAATTGTTTAAAGTATTTTTTAAAAAATTTAAATTTAATGCTTTTAAATTTGTTTGTACCCAAAATCATTAATTTGTGGGTACCCGAAGCAGTGGACCGGTATCTCCCATTTTCACAGCAGATCTTATGTTAGTTGAAATAATGGGATGTGTGCAATATGAAGTGATCCGGAAGCTTATTATACCCTACAACACTATGTGTTGGGGGTATTATAAGTTTGATTGGGCCAAAAATTATGTAACACCACGAAATATTGGTTTCCCATATAGGAAAGTATATATGGATCTTCCTAGCTCGCCGAGCTGAGTCGATCTAGCTATGTATGTCCGTCCGTCCGTCTGTCCGTCTGTCCGTCTGTCCATGTTAATTTGTAATCACTCTACAGGTCGCAATTATGGCCCGATCTTCACGAAATTTAGTATGGAGGTGGGGTAAATGTCAGAATAGAACCCTATTTCTTTTGGAGATGATCGCCAAATGTTTAGGGGTTGAAATGGACCAAATACTGAAAAAATATCGGATTTTGCAGTAGCTATACAGGTCGCATTTATAGACCAATCGACGCGGAATTTCGCATGTAGCTAGAGTTTAGGGCGGGGAAGAAGCCTACCAATTTGGGTGGACATCGGATTATATTTAGCGGGTAAAATAGACCATATCTTTTGTGTTGAAAAAATCAAAATTTTTCATTAAAACGTGAATATTTTAAAACCCGGCGAAATCACAAGGCCATCACAAGGTTACTTCTGACCTTTACTTTGATGTTAACATCCAACAAACCGGATATATAGCAAAATATGTGCGACATATATGTCTATCAAAGAAGATATGCTTGAAAGATGTCTTTTATGTCGAGAACTGCTGAACTGATTTCGACAGTTCTCATTAATTCAGAATGGCCTCTTGGCAGAAAAGAAAAAACGCCTAAAAAATCGCATAAAAATATCTCTCTAAAGATGAAAATATTGATTTTGTAAATTTTCTCATATTTTTTCAATTTTGTCATATTTTTGGCATATTTTCATTTTGAAATAAACATTTGGTAATATTTCTACAGCTAACAAAACTAAGTAGTTAGGATATCAGGATATCATATACAGATCGCATTTATGGCCCGATCCTTACGAAATTTTGCATGGGGACAAGATGAGGGTCAGAATAGAAGCCTACTCTTTTGGAGATGATCGCCATATATTTAGAGGTTGAAATGGACCAAAAAAATGCAACATTGTCAGCAGTTCGTAATTATCGCCCGATCCTCGCGCACATTTGAATGGGGGTTACCGCACATTGCAAAAGCCAAGCAATTTCGGATGGCCATCCAAGAATATTCAATGTGTGAAATAGTTTGCCAACTTTTGTAGACAAAATACGAAAATGTCCATTGCAGTGACTTCTTGGAGAATTCACAAATACAGGAAAGACGCACTTCTGACTATTTCGTTAAAGAATATAGTCAAGTGTCTATATCTCATATAGATGCGTTTCAGTCAAAAGCCAAGAATAAATGTTAATCTTTTGCCACTTCTGAGAGACTATGGGTCTTTGGGAAATATTGGTTCCAGATCTAGGAAGACCATTTAAGTACAACATCTACCAATAAATTGGAAATGAGCAAATTAGTTAAAATTGCTATTATTCGAAAATTAGAGAACGAAACCTGATGGTTTTCTTTTATTATTTGTCACAATATCTTGCGGAATTCTTTCGAGTATCTCGCCTATATGAACTGTATCGTTTATTATAGTGTTGTAGGGTATTCAACGGTCGGCCCCGCTCGACTGTAGCCTTTGCTTACTTGTTTTATAATCGTTTTGGTTATTCAAAACTTTGACCCTTTGAGGGGGAGGTACCACAAGAAATGGTCATATCTCTACCTTCTTGATAACAGATATTGTGTTGATAGAAATATTGAGATGTGAATGGAATCGGATCTTAATTTCGCGGTTTATGAGCTTCATGGATATTCAAAAATTGTACCCGTTGTGGGGCAGATACCAAAAGGAGTGGGCCGATATATCCCATCTTCACAGATGGATCTAGTAAAAATAATGGGATGTGTGCAATATTAAGAGAACCGGATACATATTTCGGATTTTATAATTTGTGGTTATTTAAAACTTGGACCCTTTGTGGGGGAGGTACCAAAAGAAATGGTCCGATCTCTACCTTCTTTATAACAGATCTTGTGGTGATAGAAATATTGAGATGTGCCAAGTCTGAATGGAATCGGATGTAAATTTCGCGTTTTATAAGCTTCATGGATATTCAAAAATTTTACCCTTTGTGGGCGAGGTACCAGAAGGAGTGGACCGATATATTCTAGACCTTGGGTTGATAAAAATATTGTGATGTGTGTAATTTGAAGACAATCGGACTTTAACATTATATTTGATAAGAGCTATAATTATTCAAAATGTTGACCATTTGTGGGCCGGGGACGAGAAGGAGTGAATCGATATTGTCCATTTTCGCACCTGACCCAGCACTGATGCAAATTTTAGGATTTGCAAAGTTGGAGCAAAATCGGATTATCCTTTATCTTTCTGTGTACCATAAGGAGTGGACCGATATTGTACATCTCCAAATAAAATGTTTGGGCTAAATCGGATACTCCCTTCGAGAGTTATCGTGCACACCAGCCTGACAGACAGACGGACTGACAAACGTAGATCGTCTCTAAACGTACTGAAACGGATTTGGTCCAAAGAGACCTAGGTTCTAATACCATTATTTCTATGAGGCACGTTTTGGTCGTATCAAATGATATATTCCCTCTGTAAGCCATATGGAAACCTTAAATACCCTCCACCATTTAGAACAATCCTGCAAATTTTTAAATAATTCTGGTGACAAATTCTCCAAACATTATTCAAATACCAAATTTCGGGGGATATGATTATATGGGGCTATGCAAAAAGTTTGGCTACATAACCAAATATTGCGATCTCATAATACCAAGTATGGGATAATCCTATAAAATGTCGGAAAATACCGAATATCTGAGGGTACCGTTATAGGTGCTCTATAGAAAACCGTAGACCGTAAATATTTAATCCATATTTTTTGACGGCTGGATCACAGATTTTTTTTTTTTTATTTTAGAATGTGTTAATGAATGTTTATATAAGTCCATTATTTTTTCATGACGTATTTTAAAGGGTAAATAATTAAAAAAATGGAAACTATAATCCTCATTGAATTCTTTAGAGTATAAAGCAAAAATGTCGATCAAAAAAAAAAAAAAAAATAAATAAATAAATAAATAAAGTAAAGTGGGTGAAGCCTACTGAAGTGAACATTTTTACAAAACTTTGTACAGTTGTGGATTTGTAAGAAATATTTTTTCAAGACCATTAATAGGAGATGATAAGCGTAGACCTTCAATAAGCGTGGATATTTAAAACATTTTTGTCAAACTCATTAATATGTGTGAATATTTTAAAAATATTTTTCATAAAGATTTTAATAAGCGTGGATTTTCAAAAAAAAAAAAAAAATTCGAAAGATTTTAAGAAGTGTGGATTTTTAAAAAATATTTTTCCGAATAATTTCAATAAGCACAGATTTATTAAAATTATTTTTTCAAGTCCTTTAGTAAGCCTGGATTTATTAAAAATATTTTTTCGGGTCTTTTAATAAACGTGGATTTATTAAAATTATTTTTTCGAGTCTTTTAATAAGCGTAGATTTATTAAAAACATTTTATCAAGTCCTTTAAAAAGCGTGGATTTATTAAAAATAATTTTTTCTTAGAATAGGCATGGATTTAAAAAAAATAGACATAGAATATGCGTGTATTTTTTAAAAAAACATTTTTTCAAAACTTAGACGAGGCGTAGAATTTTTAGAAAAATATTTTTTGAAGACTTAGAATCGGCGTGGGTTTTTAAAAATATATATTTTTTCAAGACTTAGAATAACATGGATTTTTTAAAAAATATTTTTCAATGGATTTTTTAAAAAAATATATTTTTCAAGACTTAGAATAACATGGATTTTTTAAAAAATATTTTTTCAATGGTTTTTTTAAAAAAATATTTTTTTAAGACTTATAATGGGCGTGGATTTTTTAAAAAATATTTTGTCAAGACTTAGAATAAGCATGGATTTTTTAAAAAATATTTTTCAAGACTCAGAATAAGCATGGATTTAAAAAAAAATATTTCAAGACTTATAATGGGCGTGGATTTTTTAAAAAATATTTTTCTAGACTTAGAATGGGCGTGGATTTTTTAAAAATATTTTTCAAGACGTGGATTTAAAAAAAATATTTTCAAGACTTCGGAGAGCGTGGATTTAAAAAAAAAATATATTTTTCAAGACTCCGGGAAAGCGTGGATTTTTAAAAAAAATTCAAGACTTTCGAAAATCGTGGATTTTTTAAAAATATTTTTCAAGACTCAGAATAAGCATGGATTTAAAAAAAAATTTTCAAGACTTTTAATGGGCGTGGATTTTTTAAAAAATATTTTTTCTAGACTTAGAATGGGCGTGGATTTTTTAAAAATATTTTTCAAGACGTGGATTTAAAAAAAATATTTTTCAAGACTTTCGGAGAGCGTGGATTTAAAAAAAAAATATTTTTCAAGACTCCGGGAAAGCGTGGATTAAAAAAAAAAAAATCAAGACTTTCGAAAATCGTGGATTTTTTAAAAATATTTTTCAAGACGTGTATTTTTAAATAAAAAATATTTTTCAAGACTTTCGGAGACCGCGGATTTAAAAAAAAAAATATTTTTCAAGGCTTTCGAAAATCGTGCCAAACTTTCGTCAAGCGTGGATTTTTTAAAATATTTTTTCAAGACCTTTATAAGCATGGTTTTTTGAAAAATATTTTTTCAAGACCTTTATAAGCATGGTTTTTTGAAAAATATTTTTTCAAGACCTTTAAAAGGCCTAGATTTTTTTTTAAAAAAATTAAAAATATATTTTCAACATTTTTGGATTTTATATTTTTAAAAAACTCTAATAAGCATGGATTTTTTAAAAATATATTTTTAAGATTTTTGGATTTTTGTTAATATATTTTTTTAAAATCCTCTGGATATTTTAAAAATATATTTTCAAGTTTTTTGTTTTTTTTTTATAAATATTTTTAAAATCCTCTAATAAGTGTGGTATTTTGAAATATTTATATTAAGACATTCGGCAAGGGTGGATTTTTTAATTTTTTTTTTTTTTCAAGAGTATTGCCTAGCATGGACTTATTAAAAATATTTAAAATATTTCAAAAATATTTTTAACAAAATTGTTAGCAGTAGGCACTTTTTGAAAACTTTTCCGTGTATTTTTAAAATAATTTCAAGCTTGTATTTCTTAAATCTATTTTTTAGAATGCTTCTTGAAAATCTTCCGACTAGGGTGAACCTGCAGAAGGTCGGTAGAACCACTCTAGGAGGTTTTTTTTTCTATCCATAGTAGACTTTCTTCTCGTGTTTATGGCTGACTTAAATACGCCTCCTATGGCGAGCCTGTAGAAGGTATTTTATCTGTAGGACCTCTTTAGAGGAATTTTTTCTAACTTTTGAAGACCCTCTTCTTGTGTTTATGGATAACCTCTTTAATAAGTGTGGATTTTAGAAAAAATGTTTTCCAAGACCATTAATAAGCCTAGAATTTTTTAAAAATTTAAAAATATATTTTCAAGATTTTTGGATTTTTTTTTTTTATAAATATTTTTAAAATCCTCTAATAAGCGTGTTTTTTTTAAAATATTTATATTAAGACATTCGGCAAGGGTGGATTTTTTAAAAACGTTTTTTCAAGAGTTTTGCCTAGCGTGGACTTATTAAAAATATTTAAAATATTTTAACAAAATTGTTAGCAGTAGGCACTTTTTAAAAAATTTTATAAATACGCCTCCTATGGCGAGCCTGTAGAAGGTATTTTATCTGTAGGTCCTCTTTAGAAGAATTTTTTCTAACTTTAGAAGACCCTCTTCTTGTGTTATCCATAAATCCTAAGTTTTCGAATTTTTCGAATACACCTGCATGTTCTTTTGTCTGTAGATGACCTACAGAAGATTATATTTTTGCTTAAGCCTGCCACAGAGTCCTACACGAATTTTAGACCCTTAAATGTCCTATTGAGGATCTTCTAACTGGGAGAGCTCTAGAGGTGCCCAATTTAGTAAAAGCCCTTATTAGCTGATGTATCTATGGAACCCCTCTAGAAGGTAGCATTTAAGGCTATGAAAGAAGCGGTCGTTCATTAAATTTCTTCAAATTGTTTTTGTTGTTCCTTTTATTAAATTTCTTTTACACAACAACAAATAATTCAAATTATCACCATGGGAAGAGGGTGATGCTGATTCCGATGATGATGATGATGATAACGACAAACACATTCGGATAATTACTTCGAGGCATGCTTAACGCTCAAGCAAAAGGCTATTTTTGGCAACCCAAAGAAAAAAAGCAACAACAACAAGATAATGCAGAATTAAAAATAAAACAACCATCGCAAAACAAAAACAAAATGGGCAAAACCACAACAACAACAACAAAGTGAATTATGCAACAGAATTCTCCCTCAAAATAAATATCAATTTGAAATTTCTTGTTGTTGTTGTTGTTTTTGTTGCTTACAACAAATAAGAACTGTAACGTGGTGGGGAGATGGTTAGTTGGTCATTCATCCCACCAGCCATCAAAGACTCGGGCATTCAAAACCGATTGTCATTAGCATTCGATTATTGAAATTATTTCACAATTAATATTTCCATTGATTTCATTTGAAATGCAAAATATGAATGGAATGTTTTTCATTTGTGAAGGTGATATGTGGTTGAGGGGGCGGGGGGAGGTATGGGGATACCCTGAAACGACCTGCCTGCAGTTTTGATTGCTTAAGATTATTTTGGCGCGTTTTTTTTCTGGTTCTTCACTTATTGTTATTTTTGTTTCTGTTTCTGTTTTTTCGTTTCAAAAATACCCACCCGTCTTTAAGTTATTTTTGTTGCTGTTTTTTTTTTTTTTTTCTTTTTTCGTTTATAAATAAGTCGATATGATTATTTTTGTTCCGGTTTCAATTCTCACAGTGCGGTTTTTTTTTTTTGTTTTATTTATTTACAGCGAAATTAAACAAGAACAACTGTGGAAATTATCATTCTTGGCCTGAAATTTCGAAAACAAAAATAAAAGGAAAAGAAATCGTAATTTCTTTCGGATCAATGGCAAAAGGATAAATTTTAGAAAGAGGTAAGTTGAATATACAAATATCCACCATTTACTTACAATTTTAGAAGCAAATATATAAAATATTCGAATTGTTTATATGGCGGGGCTGCATGGCAGAGCTCCTATGTAAAGTCTATAATAACAATTAAATAGCAGTAAGTTCGGCCGAACTTTGAATACCCTCCACCATTTGGAAAAAAAAAAATTTGGAAATTTTCAAAGAAATAAAATCCGTTAAAAATTCTGTTACAATCTTAACCAGTAAAGAAAGTCTTAAAGTCGGGCCGAGCCGGGCTTTGTGATACCCTACACCACTTGGCTAATTTAGTAGAGCTCCACATAACAATTAAAAGTTTTTATGGGAGAATTCAATCATACACGCCATTGATTATAATTATCACTTAAAGTTCCGAAGGACTAAATATGCCAAAGCATTTGTATCTTTTAAAATCCGAATTGTATAATTTGAAATCCGATAAAGATATATATGGGAGCTATATCCAAATCTGAACCGATCTTCACTAAATTTGGCATACTACCTTCTAGACTCAATTCGGTCGTATGTGCCAAATTCCATCCCATTTGGACAAATATTAAACGTTTGGTGCACAATAAAAAGCAAATCGGACGAAGTTATATATGGGAGCTATTTGCTAAATCTGAACCGATCTCGATAAAATTTGGCAAAGATATTTCTGAGCTGTATTTGATATATTTCCCCAAATATTGTTGTTACGGAGGGCATATTACGGCTGTGGGTAACAAATATAACAAATCGGATGAATAATATATATGGAAGCTATATCTATATCTGAACCGATCTTCACCAAATTTGACATATTAGCTTCTAGACTCAATTCGGTCGAAAATGCCAAATTTCATCCAATTTGGGCAAATTATAGACTTTTGGTGCACAATAAAAGGTAAATCGGACGAAGTTATTTATGGGAGCTATATCCAAATCGGGACCGATCTCGATAAAATTTGGCAAAGGCATTTCTGAGCTGTTTTTGATATATTTCCCTGAATATCGTTGTTACGGAGTGCATATTACGGCTGTGGGTAACAAATACAAAAAATCGGGTGAACAATATATATGGGAGCTATAGCTATATCTGAACCGATCTTCACCAAATTTGACATATTAGCTTCCAGACTCAATTCGGTCGTAAGTGCCAAATTTCATCCCATTTGGACAAATATTAGACGTTTGGTGCACAATACAAGGTAAATCGGACGAAGCTATATATGGGAGCTATATCCAAATCGGAACCGATCTCGATAAAATTTAGCAAATGTATTTCTGAGCTGTATTTGATATATTTCCCCAAATATTGTTGTTGCAGAGTGCATATTACGGCTGCGGAGGGCAAAAATAACAAATCGGATGAGCAATATATATGGGAGCTATAGCTATATCTGAACCGATTTCGATCAAATTTGGCATACTTATTTTCAGGTCTAATTTGGGTGTATATGCAAAATTTCATACAATTCTAGCTGGATATTACACGTTTGGTGCACAATAAAAAGCAAATCGGACGAAGATATATATGGGAGCTATATCTAAATTTTGACCGATTATCTCCAATTTCAATAGGGTTCGTCCTTGGACCAAACAAATGATCTGTGCAAAATTTCATCTGGATCGGGCAATAAATGCGACCTGTACTTTGTTTACAAAAATACATGGACAGACGGGCAGACGGACGGACAGACATGCATAAATCGACTCAGAATGTGATTCTATGCAGATCATCAAAAGGAACTATGGGTCTATCTCGTTTCCTTTTGCCTGTTACAAACAAATGTACAAAGACATAACACCCTGACCACCTTGTGGTGTAGGGTATAAAAAGCAGTAAATTCGGCCGGGCCGAACTTTGAATACCCTCCAACACTTGGAGAAAAATGAAAAAAAAAAAAATAAAATCCGTTAAAAATTCTGGAGAAATCTTAAAAATCCAGAAAATAGCCGTTATATTGGGGTCTATACGAAGACGTGGATCTGCAAAGGCAACTTTTGTCATAAGCCATTACAATATTCAAATACGAAACTTAAAAAAAAAATCCGGTGAAAAATTTAGCTTAAAAAATACGTAAAAAAAAACAAAAATACCGAATATAGGGAAAATACTAATATATGGGGGCTATACGAAGACCTGAACCTGCATAGACAATTTTCTGTCATAGGATGTAGTACCTATTAGGAACTTCAAATACGACATTTTAAACAATTTCGATGAATATTCCACCTAAAATCGTCAAAATATCGAATATAGGGAGGTACTAATATATGGGGCCTATACGAAGACCTGGATCTGCATAGACAATTTTCTGTCATAGGCTGTGGTATCCATTACGAACTTAAAATACCAAATTTGAAACATTTCCGGTGAATAATTTCGCTTAAATCACGAAATACCGATTAGGATAGGGAGGTACCAATTTATGGGGCTATACGAAGTCCTGGACCTGCATAGACAATTTTCCGCCACGAATGTAGTATCTATTATGAGATTCAAATACGAAATTTCAAACAATTTCGGTTAATATTCCTCCTAAAATCGTCAAAATAGGACCTGCATAGGCAATTTTCCGTCACAGGCTGTAGTACCAGTTATGAATTTTTATTACGAAATTTCAAACAATTTCGGTGAATAATGTCGCTAAAATCATCAAAACATCGAATAATGGGAGGTACCGTTATGTGGTGGCTATACGAAGACGTGGGTCTGCATACGCAATTTTTTGCCATAGGCTGCAGTACCAGTTACGAACTTTCATTGGGGGGGGGGGGGTCGTACCAGAAGGAGTGGACCGATATCGTCCACCTTCACAGCAGATTTTTTGTTAATAGAAATAATGGGAAGTGTAAAATATGAAGAGAGACGGATGCTTATTTCGGATTTTATAATCGTTTTGGTTATTCACAACTTTGACCCTTTGTGGGGGAGGTATCAGTAGGAATGTTCTGATACGTACCATCTTTGTGTGGATGGAAGTATTGAGATGCGCTAAGTCTGAATGGAATCGGATGTTAATTTCGCGTTTTTTTTTTTTTTTTTTTGGGTTTCAGGGATACTCAAATTTTTGACGTTTGTGGAGGAGGTACCAGAAGAAGTGGTCCGACATAATCCATTTTCACATCAGATCTTGGGTTAATAAAAATTATTGTGATGTGTGTAATATGAAGACAATCGGACTCCTACATCACATTTTATGAGAGTTATATTTATTCCAAATTTTCGCCTTTTGCGGGCGAGGTACTTGATGGAGTGGACCTATATTGTCCATTTTCACACCTGACCTAGCACCGATACAAATATTACGATTTGCACAGTTGGAGCAAAACCTGATTTTTATACCCTACACCACAAGCTGGTCAGGGTATTATGTCTTTGTGCATTTGTTTGTAACAGGCAAAAAGGAAACGAGATAGAACCATAGTTCCTTTTGATGATCTGCATAGAATCACATTCTGAGTCGATTTATGCATGTTCGTCCGTCCGTCCGTCTGTCCATGTATTTTTGTAAACAAAGTACAGTTCGCATTTATTGCCCTATCCAGATGAAATTTTGCACAAATCATTTGTTTGGCCCAAGGACGAACCCTATTGAAAATGGAGATAATCGGTCAAAATTTAGATATAGCTCCCATATATATCTTCGTCCGATTTGCCGATTTATTGTCCACCAAACGTGTAATATCGGCCCGAATAGTATGGAATTTTGCACATACAACCAAATTAGGCCTGAAAATAAGTATGCCAAATTTGATGGAAATCGGTTCAGATATAGCTATAGCTCCCATATATATTGTTCATCCGATTTGTTATTTTTGTCCTTCGCAAGCCGTAATATGCCCTCCGTAACAGCAATATTTGGGGATATATATCAAAAACAGCTCAGAAATATCTTTGCCAAATTTTATCGAGATCGGTTCAGATTTGGATATAGCTCCCTATATATAACTTCGTCCGATTTACCTTTGATTGTGCACCAAACGTCTAATATTTGTCCAAATGGGATGGAATTTGGCACATAGGATCGAATTTAGTCTAGAAGGTAGTTTGTCAAATTTGGTGAAGATCGGTTCAGATATAGCTATAGCTCCCACATATATACTGTTCATCCGATTTGTTGTATTTGTTACCCACAGCCGTAATATGCCCTCCGTAACAACAATATTTGGGGAAATATATCAAAAACAGTTCGGAAATATCTTTGCCAAATTTTATCGAGATCGGTTCAGATTTGGATATAGCTCCCATATATATCTTTATCGGATTTCAAATTAACTTTGCACCAAATGGGCAATACGAGTCCGAATTTAAAAGATACAAATGCTTCGGCATATTTAGTCCTTCGGAACTTTAAATTACGATTATAATCATGGCGTGTATGATTGAATTCTCCCATAAAAACTTTTAATTTTTATGCGGAGCTCTACTAAATTAGCAAAGTGGTGTAGGGTATCATAAAGTCGGCCCCGCCCGTCTTTAAGACTTTCTTTACTGGTTTTGTTATCGATAATGACAATTCCCTGTTGACTTCAGGTCTCATAACAGCCAGTCATCTGTATTTCTGGCTAGGAAAAACTTGTAATTTTACAACATTTCAAATTGTTTGACAAGAATAACAACAATGCGATTTTGAGAATTTCTAATTTTTTTTTTGCAAATTGGAAAACTTCTTCAACAAACTTTCCTGGTGAACGAGAGCCAGGCCAGGCCAAACAGCCAATCCAGTCGACATTTCTTACAAGTATTTGTTAATTTGTGAAATTTTTGTTTGGTTTGTTGGCCCAAAGATATGATCTCGTTTTGTGATCATAACTAAAAATATAAAACAACAACAACAGCAACAACATGCCAATAACAACAGCAATAACAACAACAACAAGATATTATTGTTTGCCACAAATTTTTGTTTTGGGTGAAAGTTGCAAGGCACTTGTCTGAACGAACGAACGAATGTTGGCGGCATGTCGGTATGATGTTGAAACTATGGCTATGGGTATTTGCCGCCGAAGCGGACCCTCCGCCCCTTTTTTAGGCATACCTCCATTGCCGTTTTATTTTTCTTTGGCTGGCTATCTGTCTGTCTGCAAAAAAAAAACCAAAAAAAAAAAAAAAAAACATGGACCTGCCATCGTCATTGCCATCTAATGAATTTATCGTGTTCCAACTTAGTTTGCAATAGTTTCTCTCGCTCTCTTTCAACGCCGCCATCGTCGGCTGCGAAATCGTTAATGTAACACAAAACTGTTTACAATTCCAGCCAATAGACACAACGCTAACGTTTTTGGTAAGACTTGGAGACTTGGAGAAAAAAATGGAAATAAAACATTAAAACAAAAATAAAAAATGATATGAAGAAGCCGGGAGGCAGACCGTCAAGTAGTCAAAACTTGAAACCAAAAAAAAAAAAAAAAAAAAAAAAAAAAACACTTGCAATTGGGGGTCTAACACAAACGGAAAACTCACAAAACGCTTAGTTTTCAGAGCGTTTTGCAACCATCTGATGCCGTGTTGCTAGTTTTCGTTACGATTGAATGCCAATTTTGAAATGAATACCCAGCAACCAGGGATGGGGTTTCAAAAATTTTTAAAAATAAATAGCAAAAGGGTTTCTCTCCACAGAATCTCAAATATGGTCTCCTATGCATGGAAGTCTTATAGGTGGTCTACTATTCCCAGAAGATCTTTTGGAGGTCTTCTAAGGAGGAGAAAACCCATAGGAGATCAGCTATTCACAGAAGACGTATAAAAGGCATCCTATCCCTGGAAACCCCGTTGAAGGTCTCTCAAATATCGTAGTAGGTCTCCTGTTCATAGAAAATCTATGGAAGATTTCCTAACCCTACACGACCTCTAGAAGTTCTCCCATCCATAGAAGACCTATGAAGGTCTCCTAATATTTAAAAAAAAAAAACTATTTAATGTCTCCTATACAAAAAATACCAGTAGAAGGCCTCCTATACACAGATGACCTGTTGAAGGTCTCCTGTCTCTTAAAGATCTGAAGAAAGTCTATTATCCATAGAAGACCTGAAGAAGGTTTCCAATCTCTAGCAGACCTGCTAAATGTCTTCTATCTCAAGAAGACCTGTTAAAGGTCTCCTATCTCTAAAAAACCTGTGGATGGCCTCCTACTCACAGAATACATTTTTAAAATTCTCCTATCTCTAAAAGACCTGTAGAAAGTCTCCTATCCATAGGAGACCTTCTGAAGGTCTTCTGTTACTTAAAGACCTAAAGAAGGTCTTCTATCTCTAGAAGGCCTGCAGAAGGTCTACTTACTATAGAACACATCATGTGGGTCTCCTGCTAAAGGTCTTCTATCTCTAGAAGACCTGCTAAAGGTCTTCTATCTCTAGAAGACCTGCTAAAGGTATCCTATCTCTAAAAACCTGTAGATGGCCTCCTACTCACAGAAGACCCTTTGAAAGTCTCCTATCTCTAAAAGACCTGTAGTAAGTCTCCTACCCATAGAAGACCTTCTGAAGTTCTTCTGTTTCTAGAAGACCTTAAGAAGGTCTTCTATCTCTAAAATACCTAAAGAAGGTCTTCTATCTCTAGAACACATCATGGAGGTCTCCTACCCTATATAAGCCTATAATATAAGCCTATAACAGATCTCCTTTCCATAGTAGACCTGTAGAAGGTCTCCTACATATATCTAGAAGACCTTTTGAAGGTGTGCTATCTCTAGAAGACCTGTTAAAGGCTTCCTAACCATAGAAGACCCGAATAAGGTTCCCTATCTCTAGAAGACCTCTGAAAGGTATCCTAACCATATAAGACCTGTAGGAGGCCTCCTGTCTCTGGAAAACCTGTTTAATTCGTCTACCTCTACAAGACATGTTGAAGTCTTCCTACCCATAGAAGACCTGCAGAAGGACTCTCATTAGAAAGCCTGTAGAAGGCCTCCTCTCTCCTATAGAAAGCCTATAATAGATCTCTTTTCCATAGTAGACCTGTAGAAGGTCTCCTACATATATCTAGAAGACCTTTTGAAGGTGTGTTATCTCTAGAAGACCTGTTGAAGGCTTCCTAACCATAGAAGACCCGAAAAAGGTTCCCTATCTCTAGAAGACTTCTGAAAGTTATCCTAACCATATAAGACCTGTAGAAGGTCTCCTGTCTCTGGAAAACCTGTTTAGTTCGTCTACCTCTACAAGACATGTTGAATTCTTCCCATACCCATAGAAGACCTGCAGAAGGACCCTAATCATAGAAAACCTGTAGGAGGCCTCCTCTCTCCTATAGAAAGCCTATAACAGATCTCCTTTCCATAGTAGACCTGTAAAAGGTCTCCTACATACATAGAAGATCTTTGGAAGGTGTGTTATCTCTAGAAGACCTGTTGAAGGCTTCCTAACCATAGAAGACCTTTTGAAGGTGTGCTATCTCTAGAAGACCCCTGAAAGGTATCCTACCCATATAAGACCTGTAGAAGGCCTCCTGTCTCTGGAAAACCTTTTCAATTCGTCTACCTCTACAAGTCATGTTGAAGTCTTCCTACCCCTAGAAGACCTGCTGAAGGATCCTAATCATAGAAAACCTGTAGAAGGCCTCCTCTCTCCTATAGAAAGCCTGTAACAGATCTCCTTTCCATAGAAGACCTGTAAAAGGTCTCCTACATATATCAGAAGGATCCTAATCATAGAAAACCTGTAGAAGGCCTCCTAACCATAGAAGACATCGTAGAGATGTCTCCAATCCATTGAAAGCCTATAACAGTTCTCCTTTCCATAGTAGACCTGCAGAAGGTCTCATATCTATAGAAAACCCGTTGAAGGCTTCCTATTCATAGAAAACCTGTTGTAGGTCCCTTAGCCATAGAAAAGCTTTTGAAGCACTGCTATCTCTAAAAGACCTGCAGAAGATCTCCTAGCCATAGAAGACCCGTAGAAGGCCTCCTAACCATAGAAGGCATCGTAGAGGCCTCCTAACAATAGGCGAAGATCTCCAAGTCATAGAAGGTCTTCTATCTCTAAAATACCTGTGGTAGATCTTCTATCGCTGGAAGACCTGTGGATAGGAAGCCTATCCACAGAAGACCTGTCGAAGGCCTCCTAACCATAGGAGATATTGTGGGGGTCTCCAATAAATGGAAGAGCTATTGAAGATGTCCTATCCATAGAAGAGCTATTGAAGATCTTCTATGCAGGCCGGTTGAAGGCTTTCTAACCATTGAAGACCTGAAGGAGGTCTCCAATCACTGGAAGGAAGGGGAAGATTTCCAAGTTATAGAAGGTTTTCTATCTCTAAAATACCTGTGGAAGGTC
Source organism: Musca domestica (assembly GCF_030504385.1). Classification (NCBI taxonomy): domain Eukaryota; kingdom Metazoa; phylum Arthropoda; class Insecta; order Diptera; family Muscidae; genus Musca; species Musca domestica. The sequence goes on along the minus strand of NW_026712390.1, from coordinate 1,965,562 downwards.
TTCTATCGCGGGAAGACCTGTGGATAGGAAGCCTATCCACAGAAGACCTATTAAAGGCCTCCTAACCATAGGAGACATCGTGGAGGTCTCCTATCAATGGAAGAGCTATTGAAGATCTCCAATGCATAGAAGAACTATTGAAGATCTTCTATGCAGGCCGATTGAAGGCTTTCTAACCATTGAAGACCTGAAAGAGGTCTCCTATCACCTCTAAAAGGTCTTCTAGGACATGTGTAAGGTCTCCTGCCTTTAGAAGACATGTAGAAGGCCTCTTAGCAATATTAAGCCTGCTAAAGTCTCCTGTCTCAAGAGCTGTAGCAGGCCTCCGAACCATAGAAGACCTCGTGGAAGAAGGCCCGTAAAAGGCCTCCTAATAATATAAGACCTGTAAAAGGTCTGCTGCCTCTAGAAGACCTCCTAGACACAGAAGACCTTGTGAAGATCTCTTATCCATAGAGCACCCATTGAAGATCTCCTATCCATAAAATAGCTATAGAAGGTCTGCTATTCATAGAAAACTGATTGGAGGTCTTCTAGCTGAAGAGGATCGGCTTAAGGTCTCCTACCCACGGAAGACCTGTTTAAATTTGACTATCCTCAAAGGATCTCGAGAAGATCGCCTAACTATAGAAGACCTATAGCAGGTCCTATCCATCCATAGCAGACTTATGGAAGCTCTCCTAAATATATAATGTTTTATTCTCTCTCTCTCCCTTTCTCTCTCTCTCCCTCTCTCTCTCTTCTGAATTAAAAAAAAAGAAAATATAAAAATTCTTATTTTTTCTACAATTTCCAACCCTGCCTCTAACGTGCCACCACCTCTACAGACACACAACACACACACTCTCCCCACCATGTGTGTATGTGCCTATGGTGTGGTAAAAGTGGGTGGAGTTTCCACCAGACAACAACAAGTACAACAACAACACCATGGAAAACAATATGTTGTTTCGTGTTACCAACAACACCAGTAGTAGTTATGGCCTAGTGACTGGCTGGGTGGCTATCTGATTGACAGACGACAACAACAACAAACAGCTTACACATGGCAGCAGCAGCAGCAGTACATCAAAGTGAAGACGCTTGTTTTGTTTTACGACAAGATCATCTTTCCATGAAAGAAACCGCCAGCCTAAACGCTTGCAAATCTGTTGATCTGTTTTGTTAGAAAAACGCCAAAGACAAGGACAATGTTAGCGGCGGTGCAGGTTGGCAGTTTTAGATTTCATTTTGGAGCGTTTTTTTTTGTTGAGGAAATATTCTAAATTTAATCGTTTTTATTTTTAGTCTAATTTCAACATTCGGTCGGGGCTTTACGCGGCGGCATAGAATATAGACAAATATTTTTCGCAAAGTTTGTGTTTTTTTCCTTGGAAGGAGACTTTTATCGATTCCGGCGTTTAAAAAGGAAACTAGACAAAAATCCTTCGGAATGTTTCGGATAATATCAAGAGAAGGTCGAATATTCTGAATTTGTTACCTTTAAAATCATAAAGGAGCTGAACGGGAAGTATAAGGTATTTTCTAGAAAAATATAAGAGTAAGAAGGTTTTCAATTAAGAAGTATAAGAGTCCTTCTAGAAAATTTTAGAAAACTTTCAAAGTTTTCTATGGTGGCATTTTATACCTTGTCACCAGTATAAGACATCGGTGATCTTCTCGAGATCCTTTGAGGATAGTCAAATTATAACAGGTCTTTCCTGGATAGGAGACCTTAAGCTGATCTTCTTCAGCTAGAAGACCTCCAATCAGTTTTCCATGAATAGCGGACCTTCTATAGTTATTTTATGGCTAGGAGATCTTCAATGGGTCCTCTATGGATAGGAGATCTTCACAAGGTCTTCTGTGGTTAGGAGGTCTTCTAGAGGCAGCTGATCTTTTACAGGTCTTATATTGTTAGGAGGCCTTTTACGGGCCTTCTTCGACGAGGTCTTCTATGGTTCGGAGGCCTTCTACAGGTCTAAGTCACCAGCATAAGACATCGGTGATCTTCGCGAGATCCTTTGAGGATAGTCAAATTATAACAGGTATTCCCTGGATAGGAGACCTTAAGCTCTTGTTCTTCAGCTAGAAGACCTCCAATCAGTTTTCCATGAATAGCGGACCTTCTATAGTTATTTTATGGCTAGGAGATCTTCAATGCGTCCTCTATGGATAGGAGATCTTCACAAGGTCTTCTGTGGTTAGGAGGTCTTCTAGGGGCAGCTGACCTTTTACAGACATCGGCGATCTTCTCGAGATCCATTGAGGATAGTCAAATTATAACAGGTCTTCCCTGGATAGGAGACCTTAAGCTGATCTTCTTCAGCTAGAAGACCTCCAATCAGTTTTCCATGAATAGCGGACCTTCTATAGTTATTTAATGGATAGGAGATCTTCAATGGGTCCTCTATGGATAGGAGATCTTCACAAGGTCTTCTGTGGTTAGGAGGTCTTCTAGAGGCAGCTGACCTTTTACAGGTCTTATATTGTTAGGAGGCCTTTCGACGAGGTCTTCTTCGACGAGGTCTTCTATGGTTCGGAGGCCTTCTACAGTCTAAGTCACCAGTATAAAACATCGGTGATCTTCTCGAGATCCTTTGAGGATAGTCAAATTATAACAGGTCTTCCCTGAATAGGAGACTTTAAGCTGATCTTCTTCAGCTAGAAGACCTCCAATCAGTTTTCCATGAATAGCGGATCTTCTATAGTTATTTTATGGCTAGGAGATCTTCAATGGGTCCTCTATGGATAGGAGATCTTCACAAGGTCTTTTGTGGTTAGGAGGTCTTCTAGAGGCAGCTGACCTTTTACAGGTCTTATATTGTTAAGAGGCCTTCTGCGACGAGGTCTTCTATGGTTCGGAGGCCTTCTACAGGTCTAGAGACAGGAGACTTTTATCAGGTGTTATATTTGAGGATAGTCAAATTATAACAGGTCTTCCCTGGATAGGAGACCTTAAGCTGATCTTCTTCAGCTAGAAGACCTCCAATCAATTTTCCATGAATAGCGGACCTTCTACAGTTATTTTATGGGTAGGAGATCTTCAATAGCTCTTCCATGGATAGGAGATCTCCACAATGTCTCCTATGGTTAGGAGGCCTTCAACAGGTCTTCTGTGGATAGGCATCCTATCACAGGTCTTCCAGCGATAGAAGACCTTCCACAGGTATTTTAGAGATAGAAGACCTTCTATGTCTTGGAAATCTTCCCCTTCCTTCCAGTGATTGGAGACCTCTTTCAGGTCTTCAATGGTTAGAAAGCCTTCAATCGCCCTGCATAGAAGATCTTCAATAGTTCTTCTATGGATAGGATATCTTCAATAGCTCTTCCATGGATAGGAGACCTTCACGATGTCTCCTATGGTTAGGAGGGTCTTCAACAGGTCTTCTGTGGAGAATTGAGTTTTAAAACAGCAAAGCAAAAAGACTTTCCATGGGAGAAAATGGCCTATTTTAAAGTGTCCGTATCAGTAGTATAAGACATATTTAGAGATTCTCTTCAGCGGTATAAGACATCTGAATATTTTCACGGAAAGAGTGGAAGACCTCCAAGGTCTTAAGCTAAGGAAGAAAATGACAAATCTTAAGTGTTCTATAATCACGTATAAGAAATTTTTGGCCTTCGACCTATGACTTTCTCAGAGGACTAGAAAAACTCCTAAAGAATGAAGGCTCAATAGTCTGCAAGATGAAATGGTATTCTAGAGAACCTGAAGCCGGAAATTGTAAGTTATAAATATAAGTGATATGAAAACTTTAGAAGCGAAAAGAGGAACGCAACCTCTCTGTTCGGGTGTAGTTTCAAATCTAGCCGAACCAATAAAAAAGGCGAAGAAGAGAAAGGCATCAATTTTAATGGAGTATCAATTCAAGTCTCTTTGGCTCGAAGAACAAATCTTGAGAAAAGAAATGTTCAACTATTGACAAAAGGACAAGTAAAACAGCTGTAAGTTCGGCCGGGCCGTTCTCTGAATATCCTCCACCATTTGGAACAAATTTAAAAAAAAAAAATAAAATCCGTTAAAAATGCTGTCAAAATCGAAAAAATACCGAATGTAGCCGTTATATGAGGGTATATAAGTCAACGTGGACCTGCATAGGCAACCTTTGTCATAAACCATTTCAATATTCAAATGCGAAACTTGAAAAAAATCGGTGAATAATGTAGCTCATACGGAATAAAAGGAGGAACCACTATATGGAGGGTATACGAAGACGTGAACCTGCATAGACAATTTTCTCTCTTAGGCTGTAGTATCCATTACGAACTTTAACTACCAAATTATCTTTTGTATCCATTACAAACCTCAAATACCAAATTTGAAACAATTCCGGTGAATAATGTCGCTTAAATCACCAAAATACCTAATATCGGGAGGTACCATTATATAGGGGGGCTATACCAAAACGTGAGCCTACATAACCCATTTTAAATACCAAAAGTCCTGCAGACATAATAAACATTTAAAAAAAATTTCATCGACCTATTTCATTTCGTTCGCAAGCTAGAGTGATTTCCACAGTCGGATAGACGGACGGACAGCGCTAAATCGACATAGAATTTTTTCCGATCAAGAATATACATACTTTGTGGGGTCTAAAATGTATATTTCGAGGTGTTACAAACGGAATGACACACTTAATATACCCTCCAAACTTTGGTGGAGGGTATAATAACCCGCTGTTCACGGCTTCAGATTTAGTGACAAATGTAAAAAGTTAGAAAAAATCCGTCGATTTTGCCGACGGATGTACTTCCCCCACCTATATTGTGATGGTACCGAAAGAGTGGGCCAATATATTCCATTTCGTATCTGACCTATGTCAGATATAAATATTACAACGTGCCAGATTTGGACCATTTATGCCCTCAGCCATATGGCTAAAGTAGGGAATATATTATTTGATACGGCGAAAACGTGACTCATCGAAATAAAGGCGTTAGAAACTAGGTCTCTTTGGACCAAATCCGTTTCAGGATATTTGGAGTCGATCTAGTGATGTCCATCCGTTCGTCTGTCTATCTGGCTGGTGCGCACGATAACTCTCGAAGGTAGTATCCAACATAGTCCAAATTTGGTGCATCGTAAAATTATTATCAAACTTAGATCGAGTTCGAAGATGGACAATATCGATTCCCTCCTTCTGAAATCTCCCCCACAAAAGGTCTAAATTTTCAAAGAAAATATTTTACTGCACAGAAAGAGAAAGGATCATCCGATTTTGTTCCAACTTTGCAAATCCCAATATTTGCATAAATGCTAGGTCAGGTGCGAAAATGGACAATGTCGGGCCACTCAATCAGGTACAACACACCCCCCCAACAAAGGTTCAAAATTTGGAATAATTATAGATCTTACAAAATGTGATGTAAGAGTCCGATTGTCTTCAAATTACACACATCATAACATTTTTTAACCCAATTTCTAGTGTGAAGGTGGAATATATCGGTCCACTGCTTCTGGTACCTCCCCCACAAAGGGTCGAAATTTTGAATATTCATGAAGCTCAGAAAACACGAAATTAACATCCGATTCAACTCAGCTTTGCCACATCGTAATATCTCTATCAACACAAGGTCTATTATAAAGATGGTAGAGATCGGACCACTCTTTCTGGTACCTTCCCCACAAAGGGTCAAAATTTTGAACAAACAAAACGATCATAAAAATCCAAAATAAGCATCTGGTTCTCCCCAGGTCTGCTGTGAAGATGGTCCACGCCTTCTGGTACCTCCCCACAATGGATTAAAATTTTGAATATCCATAAAGTTCATAAAACACCAAATTAACATCCGATTCCATTCATACTTGGCACATCACAATATTTCCATCAACACAAGATCTGTTATAAAGATGGTACAGATCAGACTATTCCTTCTGGTACCTCCTACACAAAGTGTCAAAATTTTGAATAACCAAAACGATCATAAAATCCAAAATAAGCATCTGGTTCTCTTCATATTTCGCATATACCACTTTTTCTACTTACACAAGATCTGCTGTGAAGATCGGATATATCGGTCCACTCCTTCTGGTACCTCCCCCACAAAGGGTCAACATTTTGAATATCCATAAAGTTCATAAAACACCAAATTAACATCCGATTCCGTTCCGGCTTGGCACATCTCGGAATTTCCATCAACAAAAGATCTGTTATAAAGATGGTAGAGATCGGAAAATTTCCTTCTGGTACCTCCCACACCAAGATTCAAAATTTTGAATAACCAAAACGATCATAAAAATCCGAAATAAGCATACATCCCATTATTTCCACTAACACAACATCTGCTATGAAGATCAGATATATCGGTCCATTTCTTCCGGTACCTCCCCACAAAGGGTCGAAATTTTTAATATCCATAAAGCTCATAAAACACCAAATTAACATCCGATTCCGTTCAGACTTGGCACATCTCAATATTTCCATCAACACAAGATCTGTTATAAAGATGGTAGAGATCGGACCATTCCTTCTGAAACCTCCCCCACAAAGGGTCAACATTTTGACTAACCAAAACGATCATAAAATCCGAAATAAGCATCCGGTTCTATTCATATTTCAAACATCCCATTTTTTTTTTCTAACACAAGATCTGCTGTGAAGATGAAATATATGGGTCTACTCCTTCTGGTACCTCCCCAACAATGGATTAAAATTTTGAATGTCCATGGAGCTCATAAGACGCCAAATTAACATCCGATTCCGTTGAGACTTGTCACATCTCCATATTTCCATCAACAAAAGATCTGTTATAAAGATGGTAGAGATCGGACCATTCCTTCTGTTACTTCCCCCACAAAGGGACAAAATTTTGAATAACCCAAACGATCATAAAATCCGAAAAAAAGCATCGGGTTCTCTTCATATTTCACACATCCCATTATTTCCTCTAACACAAGATATTCTGTGATGATGGGATATATCGGCCCACTTCTTCTGGTATTTTCCTCACAAAGGGACAAAATTTGGAGTAAACATGAAGCTCATAAAACGCAAAATTAACATCCGATTCCATTCAGACTTGGCACATCTCAATATTTCCATCAACATAAGATCTGTTATAAAGATGGCAGAGATCGGACCATTTCTTCTAGGTTTCATAGGTTTCAAGATTTTGATGAACAAAATGTTCGAAGAACCAACTCTCTTCAAATTACACACATAAAAACATTTTTGCTAACACAAGATCTGTTGGGAAGATGATATATATGTGCGGACCACTCCTGGTACTGGTAATCAAACTTTGCCTAGTTTTAGCCAGCCAATTTTTTTTATCTATTCTAAGATTGAATACGGAATAATGAAGGTTCAGTCGCTAGTCGCTTTATTCCAGCGGTCTTGGCTACCTATTGAAAGCATCAATATGTACAGGGTTGTCCATATTCGACGGATCCATTTGGCAACGCCATAACTTTTGACAGAGATGTCACATCGCTTAATGACATACCGCGTTTGAAGCGTCAGTCCAAGCAGATTTTTACCATGAACCAATACACGCCACGCGAAGTAGTTGAAATTTACATTCAACAGAAGAAGTCAATTGTGAAAACTCAACGTGCTTTTAAAACATTAAACAAGTAAAAAAGCTGTAAGTTCGGCCGGGCCGAACTTTTAATACCCTCCACCATTTGGTACAAATTTGACAATTTCAAAAAAAAAAAAAAAAAAAAAATTAAAATCCGTTAAAAATTCTGTTAAAATCTTAAAAATACCGAATGCCTATACGACTACGTGGACCTGCATAGGCACATTTTGTCATAAGTTATTACAATATTTAAATGCGAAACTTGAAGAAAAATCTGTTTATAATGTAGCTAAAATCATCAAAACACCGAATATAGGGGGTACCGTTATATGGGGGCTATACGAAGACGTGGACCTGCACAGACAATTTTCTGGCATGGGCTGAAGTATCCATTACGAATTTCACATGCGAAATTTGCTAAAATCATCAAAATACTGAATATCGGGGGGTACGGTATATGGGGGCTATACGAAGACGTCGACCTACATGGCCCATTTTCTGTTTTATGCTGCAGTATCTATTACGAACTTTAAATACCAACTTTGGAACGATTCCGTTAAATAATGTCGCTAAAATCATCAAAAATACCGAATATCGGGAGTTACCGTTATATAGGGGCTATACGAAGACGTGGACCTACACAGATTATTTTCTGTCTTAGGCTGTAGTATCCATTACGAACTTCCAATACCAAATTTGAAACAATTCCGGTGAATAATGTCGCTAAAATCATCAAAATATCGAATATCGAGAGGTACCGTTATATGGGGGCTATATGAAAACGTGTACCCACATGGCCCATTTACGAACTTAACCTGCCTACTGGCAAAATATACATGTGTGCAAAATTTTAGCCTTCTATCTCAATTTGTTCGAAAGATAGCGTGATTACAACAGACAGACAGACGGAGAGACAGACAGACAGACGGACAGACAGACAGACAGACAGACGGACATGGCTAAATCGTCTTAGAATTTTACGCTGATCAAGAATATATATACTTTGTTGGGTCTGACATGAGTATTTCGAGGAGTTACAAACGGAATGACAAAATTAATATACCCTCCATAGTATGGTGGAGGGTATAAAAATGTGAGAAGTGCGCCTTCTAAGAACACCATTAAGCGTTTATACGAAAAATTTTCGACTGGTAAGGCTCTTTCTAATCCGAAGAGGCCATATAAAAGTCGACCAAGGCGATCGGCCGAGAATATCGCTGCCGTACGAGCCAGTGTTGAGAGGTCCCCAAGAACATCCCAAAAACGTCGTTCTCAGCAGTTGGGCATGGCTCGGTCCACTTTACAACGGATTATTCGCATTGATTTGCATTTGTTCCCGTACAAAATTCAATTGACGCAAATAATGTTGCCTGCGGACAAGCCTCGTCGATTGGAATGGGCCAAAAGGGCCCAAAGGTTCGTCGAATATGGGCAACCCTATATATTCTAAGATTGAATACGGAATAATGACGGTTCAGCTAGTCGCTTTATTCATACCGATATCGGTATGTGTTGGTCATAACCATTATTGTAGGCGACTGAAAATGGATAGTTTTAGAATTTTGTAATAGTCCGATTTCCGAGCTGCTCAACGACACTCAAATTCGCGGCTCTCAATTCAAGGTGTTTCGCACACATACTATAAATTTTAGTTTTCCGATATATAACAACGATTTTTTTCCTTGACAAATTATTTAGCTCGTGCCTCGTCGCTCGTAGATAAATATAAGACCTCTAACACGTGCCACCACTGCCCGCCTTGAAAGCAAACAAAACAAAAAAATACTTAAATGTTTCCAGATGTGTGCATTACTTTTTCCTACGTCTTTCTCTTTTTTGATTTTGGTCAGTCATAAATCTCTCCGAATGAAGAATATCGAGCGCCAAGCTATACGATTTGTAGTTAAAAATCAATTTAAACAAATAAATAAGTACCCACATAAAATTCAAGTGATTTCCGTCTCCCTTTTGACACCCAGTGCCCTGCCATAGAGTGTATGGGTAAATATGTTGTTGTCATCGTTTCTTTCTTCTTTTTTTTTTGGCAATTGCCGGTAAATTACCATCCAAGGTCGTTGAGTTCTGTTATCAAAATGCTTTTGTTGGCGCAAAAAAAAACTTTCTATTTTCTTTGATCGCAATTTGATGGGTTGACGGCAGAGAAACTGAGAGATAGAGAGACAGAGAGAGAAAGAGAGAGCGAGAAATTATAAGACGTGTAATCAATTCGAAGTATATATCAGATAAATACTCGCATATATTCCACAGATGGCTATAACTTATTCTTGTATTGGAAGGAGCCAAGATTTTTTTAGTAGTCCTCTGAGGATATGAGAGGATTCTTACACTTTTACTCTTTTGAAATTCCTACGAGATGCTTCGTTATAATTAGAAGACCTGAATAGCCTAGAATGCTGTGGTGAATATGTCTAATGTTATGTTTGTCCGAACGGTTTCACGCCCTTCTATAAACCCCTAATTTGTATACGAAAGTCCTCCACAAGACCAGATGGTCTCATTCCTCTCTAGAGACTACAACATGAGAAAGCCAACGCCATTTTGAAGTCAGGTAATGCTTGTCTCGATCTCCATTATTTCATTCAAAACATTTTGATAACATCAGGATTTCTTACTGTCTGAAAAGCATGGGAAATTTGCCATCATAAGAAATTTTTTACCGAAGACATCCACCCGAAGTCTTTCGCCAGCGATGTGAGTAGGTAAGATATGGGGGTTCGATCACAAAACAATTTAAGTAGTTTACGACATTGTCGATAGGAATGCTGTGATCAACACAGCCTAAACACAAAACTCGATGCCAGTGAATTTTCGTACCAAAATTGTGTTTTGAGTACAGCCATACATCAGCTAGACCAGGTGATTAATTCCGATCTCGATATCTCGAGCTTCATGATTCCATTTAAGACTTTCCTACAACACAAGGCAGTCATACTGCATGGATAGCATGAAAAATTTATCACCATAGGAAATTTGTCACCAGAGGTATGTATCTGGCCTTTCAACACCGCTGTGAGTAGGTAAGATATGGGGGTTCAATAAAAAAAAACATTTTAAGTAGTTCAAAAGTCCTCTGCAAGGCCAAGTGTCTCATTTCTCACGTGAGACTTCAACACCGGAAGAGTTCAAAGTCAGAAAATGCTCTTCTCGATCTTCATCATTCCATTTTACAACATTCCAACTATCCAACAACAACTTTCTTACAATACCAGGTATTCATACTGCTGGGATGGCATGGAAAGTTTGTCACCATAAGAAATTTGTCACCAGAGATACGTCACAATGCTGAGACCTTTTACCACCGCTGTGAGTAAGTAAGATATGGGGGTCCGATAAAAATACAATTTAAATCGTTCATTGCATTGTCGTTCACAGCATCTCGTTGTCAGTGAAGCCACGAATCCGACTACCAATATTGTATTTCGGACACCCACCACACAACAGTGTTGCCAACTTTTATTTTTTATAACAAAAATTAGGCAAAGAATTAGGTGTCTTCAAGGAAGTCAATGCGGATAATGTTGATCACAGTAAGGATTTGACTCGCTATGAATATTTTCCAGTATTGTGTGCATCTTTGTATTTTGACCCGTCGTTGGGGGAGGTACCAGAAGCAGTGGACCGATATATCCCATTATCACAGCAGGTCTGTGTTAGTACTAACAATGGGATATGTTAAATATGAAGAGAACCGGATGCCTATTTCGGATTTTAAATTAGTTGTGGTTATTCAAAATATTGACCCATTTATTTTATATCAGATCTTATGCCGATAGAAATATTGAGATGTGCCAAGTCTGAATGGAATTGGATGTTAATTTCGCTTTTAATGAGCTTCATTGATATATAACATTTTGGCCAGAAAGAGTGGACTGATATAGTCCATCTCCACAGCAAATCTTGCGTTGGTAATAATAATGGAATGTGTGAAATATAAAGGGCACCGGATGTTTATTTCGGATTTTATAATAGTTTTGGTTGTTCAAAACATTGACTCTTTGTGAGGGAGGTACCAGAAGGAATAGTTCGATTTCGACTATATTTATATCAGATCTTGTGCCGATAGAAATATTGAAATATGCCAAGTCTGAATGGACTTGGATGTTAATTTCGCTTTAAATGAGCTTCATTGATATTCAAAATTTTGGCCATTTGTGGGGGAGATACCAGAAAGAGTGGGCCGATTTAGTCCATCTCCACAGCAAATCTTGCGTTGGTAATAATAATGGGATGTGTGAAATATGAATAGAACCGGATGCTTATTACGGATTTTATGATCGTTTTGGTTATTCAAAAAATTTACCCTTTGTTGGGGTGGGTTCTTGATGGAGTAGACCGACATTGTGCATTTTTGCACCTGCCCTAGCACTGACGCAAATATTGCTATTTGCAAAGTTGGGGCAATATCGGATTATCGTTTCTTTTTCTGTGCAGAAAATATTTTTTTTTTTTTTTTTTTGAAAATTTCGACCATTTGTGTGGGAGGTACCGGAAGGAGTGGATCGGTATATTCCATCTTAACACCAGAACTTGGGTTAGTAAAAATATTGGGATTTGTGAAATTTGAAGACAATCGGACTTTTACATCACATTTTATAAGAGTGGTAAGTATTCAAAATTTTGGCCTTTTGTGGGGGGAGGGGTTGGTACCAGAAGAAATGAACCGATATTGCCCATCTCCGAACTCAATCTATGTATGATAATAATATTACGATGTACCAAGTTTGAACCAAATCGGATGCTCCCTTCGAGAGTTATCGTACGCACCAGCCAAACAGACGGACGGACATCGCTAGATCGACTCCAAATTTCATGAAACGGATTTGGTCCAAAGACACCTAGAGTCAAACATCATTATTCCGATGAGGTACGTTTTGGCCGTATCAAGTGCCTAGTGCCTCTAGCAAATATGGCTGAGGGCTTAAAACCTCTTAAATAATTCTTGGAATTATTGCTTTTAGGCAATTTTAATATTTTAGCCCAGATACGCACCACAATGCAGGTCTTGTTCTGTAGATCCAAAACTGAGTTCCGGAATCGCAGTACGGACAAATCCAACAATAGTGTTATAAGTTTGGCCCGGTAATGTTAATTTTGATAAAGTTGTGAATTAACTCTAGATGGCGCTGTAAGTCACGCTATTTGTATCATGTCCAAGGCGATTGATTTTTATAATGGCTTTACTCGATCCAGGCGTAGCAGTACCTCTTGATTTTCCTAGTTTGTACATTTTTTTCTTTTATTGTACGAATTTCCAATAATCTGGCATTTTTATACAGATTCACATCGGGAATGATCGGCATGCATAATTTAAAAATTCGAAATTTTACCCAGTCGAAGTTTTTTTATACCCTTCACCATAGTATGGAGGGTATATTAAGTTTATCATTCCGATTATAAGACCTCAAAATATACATTTTAGATCCCACAAAGTATATATATATATATATTTGATCAGCATAGAATTCTTTGTCGATTTAGCAATGTTCGTCCGTCTGTCTATCCATCCTCCGTGGAAATCACTATGGCTTCCGAACGAAGCGAAGTAGGTTGATTAAAATTTACTCAAATGTATATTATGTCTGCAGGACTTTTGGTATTGAAAATGGGCCATGTAGGTTCACGTTTTGGTATAGCCCCCATATAATGGTACCTCCCGATGTTCGGATATTTTGATTATTTTTGCGACATTATTCACCGGAATTGTTTCAAATTTGGTATTTGAAGTTCGTAATGGATACCACAACCTATGACAAAATATTGCCTATGCAAGTCCAGGTCTTCGTATAGCCCCCATATGACGGTACCTCCCTATATTCGGTATTTTGATGATTTTTGCGACATTATTTACCGGAATTGTTTCAAATTTCGCATTTGAAGTTTGTAATAGATACTACAGCCTGAGACAAAAAATTGCCTATACAGATCCAGGTCTTCGTATAGCCCCATATAACGGTACCTTCCGATATTCGGTATTTTGATGATTTTTGCGACATTATTCACCGGAATTGTTTCAAATTTGGTATTTGAAATTCGTAATGGATACTACAGCCTGTGAAAGAAAATTGTCTGTGCTGGTCCAGGTCTTCGTATAGTCCCCATATAACGGTACCTCCCAATATTCAGTATTTTGATGATTTTAGCGACATTATTTACTAGAATTGTGTCAAATTTGGTATTTGAAGTTCGTAATAGATACTACAGCCTATGACAGAAAACAGTTTGTGCAGGTTTGCGTCTTCGTGTTTCCCCCATATAACGGAACCTCCCAATATTCGGTATTTGGACGAAATTATCCACCGAAATTATTTCAAATTTCGTATTTGCAGTTCGTAACGGGTACTACAACCTGTGACAGAAAATTGCCCATGCAAGTTCAGGTCTACATATAGTCTCCATTTAACGGTAGCTCCCTATATTCGGTATTTTGATGATTTTTGCGACATTATTCACCGAAATTGTTTCAAATTTCGTATTTGAAGTTCGTAATATATACTACAGCCTATGACAGAAAATTGTCTGTGCAGGTCCACGTCTTCGTATAGCCCCCATATAACGGTACCTTCCGATATTCGGTATTTTGATGATTTTTGCGACATTATTCACAGGAATTGTTTCAAATTTGGTATTTGAAGCTCGTAATGGATACTACAGCCTATGACAGAAAATTGTCTATACAGGTCCAGGTCTTCGTAAAGGTCCCATACGTCAGTACCTCCCTATATTTGGTATTTTGACGATTTTAGGTACAATTCCTACCGAAATTGTTTGAGTTGTCGTATTTGAAGTTCGTATTGGATGCTACAGCCTGTGACAGAAAAATGTCTTTGCTGGTCCAGGTCTTCGCACAGCTCCGATATAACGGTACCTCCCTATATTCGATATTTTGATGATTTTAGCTTCACCGTTTATTTCAAGTTTCGAATTTAAATATGGTAATGGCTTAGGACAAAGAATGCCACGTCGTATAGACCCCAATATTACGGCTATATTCGGTATTTTTAAAATTTTAAAACAAATTTTTAAGGATTTTATTTTTTGAAATTTTCCAATTTTTTTCCAAATGGTGGAGGGTATTCAAAGTTCGGCCCGGCCGATCTTACAACTTTTTTACGTTTTTTTTTATTTTTTTTTTTTTTTAATCGAATTGTATTTCCTTATGGGGTCTAGGAAAATGCCTATATTGTCCCTTAGGCAACCCTACACTTTCCATTCCAGGGTAGTTTTCTAAATTCCTTCTTAGATTTTCATAAAACTTCCAATAAAAAATTTCACAAGAATTGTACAACCCCCACTGGCCATTTGTGGGTTAATTACCAGAAAAAAAGAGAAATCACTTGAATTGCTGTCAGTCATTCATTTCGTACAGCCACGAATGCAGAATACTCCATTAAGCGATCTTTCTTCTTTTTTTTTTTTTTTTTGTTTTCTTCAATCAACTCCCTACCTTTTATTCGTGTTTTTTGCGAGCACCAGCTACAAGTGGCAGGGGGGTGGTAAGGAGTGGAGAGGGCAACACATGATGACCACCAGCATTATTGCCAATAACGAACAACAGCATATCAAATCGATTGTAGAGATTCTTACAAACAGCAAAAAAAAATTCTACAGCAACAAAAACAACAACAACAACAATGGCAAACATTAAATATATTCTCTGCAGTATCAGTATATTCTGTGCAACAACAGCAACAACAACAAGAATACCAAACAATTAATTCCACCCGTTTCCAATGCCATGACTGTGAAGCGCTCGAAACAAAGTCATGATCATCTGTTTCGGTGCCCGGCCCTGGTTCGTTTGCTTGTTTTTTTTTTTTTTTTGTTCTGAGAGTTCTTTTTTTTAAGGAGTGCCCGCCATGCACACACAAGCCATCCACACACAAGACATGTTTCAAGTGGAATACGAAATGCCATGGAACTCCTGTGCCCCTCCGGTTTTTTTTAGCTCCTTTAATGGCCATGCCAAAATTGGCATTGTGACAGTGCTAAATGTGTGTCCGTCGTTGTTTTTTTTATATTTTTAATGCGGGATCAAGGTCTTTCTGTAAAGCAGTTCTTACTGCCCTCTTTCTTTGTCTCTTGTTGGCTAATTGCTGGAGAGAGAGGGAGAGAGACAGAGAGAGAGGGAGAAAAAGAAGTCTGTCTGCCAAGAGAAGTTTGGGGACTCTTTTCTGATCATTTTGTGTGTTTTGTTTGAAAAACTTTGAATATTTCATTAATATTTGATGTTTTGTTGTTGTTGTTGTAATTTTTGTTAAATATTCTAGCAGATGAATTGTTTATGATGTCATCTTAATGATCATCATTATCATCATTAATGAAGTTTACAATGATGGATGGCTTTGCTTTAATGACATTTGTTGCAATTCAGTTTTTATTTTCGGCACAGATTTGAAAAAAAAACTGATTTTGAATTGTTTGATTTTTGGCATGTCGAATTTGTCGTGATTTGAAATTAATCTGGTTATTTTTTTGGAAAGATGGGAAAGTAATTTTAAAGGTGGGTCATATGCATAAGAGGTAGAGAGAATGGAAATGAGAGAGAAATATTAGAATTTTGAAATAATTTCTTAAGAAGAGTCAGAGATTAGATTATTTCGCTCCTCTGTTTGATTTTTCGAACAGTGACAAGTTAAAAAGCAGTAAGTTCGGCGGGGCCAAACTTTGAATATCCTCCACTATTTGGGACGAATTTGGAAATTTTCAAAAAATAAAATCCTTAAAAAATTCTGTTAAAATTTTAAAAATACCGAATATAGCCGTTATATTGGGGTCTATACGATGTGGACCTACATAGGCATTTTTTGCCATTAGCCATTACCATATTCAAATTCGAAACTTGAAATATGTAGCTAAAATCATCAAAATATCGTATATAGGGAGGTACCGTTATATCGGAGCTGTGGGAAGACCTGAACCTGCGAAGAAAATTTTTTGTCATTGGCTGTAGCATCCATTACGAACTTCAAATACGACATTTCAAACAATTTCGGTGGGTATTGTATCTAAACTCGTCAAATTACCGAATATAGGGAGGTACTGGTATATGGGGCCTATACGAAGACCTGGACCTGCATAGACACGTTTCTGTCACAGACCATAGTTCCCATTACGAACTCTAAATACGTAATTTGAAACAATTCTGGTGAATAATGACGCTAAAATCATCAAAATATCGAATATCGGGAGGTACCGTTATATGGGGGCTATACGAAGATGTGGACCTTCCCAGATAATTTTCTGTCATAGGCTGTAGTATCCATTTCGAACTTCAAAGACCAAAGTTGAAACAATTCCGGTGAATAATGTCGCTAAAATCATCAAAATACCGAATAGAGGGAGGTACCGTTGTATGGGGGCTATACGAAGACGTGGACCTACACAGACAATTTTCTGTCATAGGCTGTAGTATCCATTTCGAACTTGAAATACCAAATTTAAAACAATTCCGGTGAATAATGTCGCTAAAATCATCACAATACCGAATATGGGAAGGTACCGTTATATGGGGGCTACACGAAGACGTGGACTTGCACAGACAATTTTCTGTCATAGGCTGTAGTATCCATTACGAATTTTAAATACCAAACTTGAAACAATACCGGTGAATAATGTCGCTAAAATCATCAAAATACCGAATAGAGGGAGGTGCAGTTATATGGGGGCTATACGAAGACGTGGACCTGCACAGACAAATTTCTGCCTTATGCTGTAGTATTCATTACGAACTTCAAATACCAAATTGAAAACAATTCCAGTGAATAATGTCGCTAAAATCATCAAAATACCGAATATCGGGAGGTACCGTTATATGGGGGCTATACGAAGACCGCTGACCTGCCCAGATAATTTTCTGTCATAGGCTGTAGTATTCATTACGAACTTCAAATACCAAAGTTGAAACAATTCCGGTGAATAATGTCGCTAAAATCATCAAAATACCGAATATCGGGAGGTACCGTTATATGGGGGCTATACGAAGACCTGGACCTGCACAGACAATTTTCTGTCTTAGGCTGTAGTATCCATTGCGAACTTCAAAAACCAAAATTTTAAACAATTCCGGTGAATAATGTCGCTAAAATCATCAAAATACCGAATATCGGGAGGTACCGTTATATGGGGGCTCTACGAAGACGTGGACCTGCCCAGATAATTTTCTGTCATAGGCTTTGGATTGTCACAAGCTCTTCTATACTGAATGAGAATATCCCTTATTTTAAGAATTATTAGACTTTTCAGTTATTTCACGAAAAAGAAAAAAATCGTGAAAAATTCAAATGAAATTTTATCAATTTTTGCTCTCTTCAAATCACCATTTCAAAATAGTTTTAATTTTTGAATCGCCCCATCTCTGCTCTAGCCTTTTTGTTATCTTCCGATATTTATTCCCTTGGAATGCATTTTCCTTCTAAAAATACTTTCCTTTTTTTTGCGGGAGCATATTTTATAGCAGCCACCTAAGGGTTAAAACCATTCAATAACTTCTTGCCTGGCCATGCCATATAGAAGTCATGGAAGTTTCTTTGTTTTTGTTTGTGTTATCTTTGGAAGCTTGTTTATGCATGGGGAATGCATTTTGCATACTAAACTCGACGATTCTTAGCAATGAACTTGAAATAAAGTGGATATGAGATTGTCAATATCCAATTCCGAGGGGAATTGAAAGAAAATAAAAAAAAAAATAAAGAAAAATGTGTGTTTTCAGTTGTGGGAGGACAGGATAGGGAAATGGTGAAAATTAAATTCGATCATTGAAATTTTGAAAAAATTGTATTTTTATATTTTTAAAATTTATTAAAAATTAAAAAAAAAACTAGTTCAAAAGTATCAGTCGATTTAGCCGACAGAGGTATACCCTCAGCCCATATTCGATTATTTAAATATATTTTGACTTCTATTATGATTATTCAAATTGTTGACCCTCTAGGTTCCGAAAGAATTGGCCAATATTGTCCATTTCGCATCGGACCTAAATAAATATGATATAAAAATTGCTCCGTGCCAGCTTTGGACTATATCGATTGCTTCCTTCACTTTATATGAGATATGGGATAATTTTGAGAAAATTTTAAAATGTGGTAGAGATTCCAGATATAGTTGAGCGAAGTATTCAATTTTCATACTTTATCCAATACAGAAAAAAATATTGGCATGGACAAAATTACAAGATCGTCGAACATTTATATCCAATTTTATGCGGAATCATAAATTCCATATTCATCTCAGTTTTCTGGTTGAAAGATATATTTAGATATAGCAAGTTTTAACGAATCACTGACCTGTTTCGCAAGTTATGTCAGATAAAATTATTGAAAATTGTGACCCTTTGTGGGTGAGGTATCAGAAGGTATATATCACCTTCACAACAGATCTTGTGTTAGCAAAAATGTTGAAATGTTTCAAGTCTGAATGGAATCGGATGTTAATTTCGCGTTTAATGATCTTCATTGATAATCAAAATGTTGAGCCTTTGTGGGGAAGACATCAAAAGGAGTGGACCACTATATCCCATCTTCACAGCAGATTTTGTGTTAGTTGAAATAATGGTATGTGTGAAATATAAAGATAATCGGATACTTATTTCGGATTTTATAATCGTTTTGGTTATTCAAAACTTTGACTTTTTGTGGGGGAGGTACCTAGAAATGTTCCGATCTCTACCATTTTTATAACAGATCTTTAGCTGATAGATATATTAAGTTGTGCCAGGTCTGAATGGAATCGGATATTAATTTCGCATTTTATGGGCTTCATGGATATTCAAAATTTTGACCCTTTGTGGGGAAGGCACCAGAAGGAGTGGACCAATATATCCTTTCTTCACAGCAGATCTTGTGTTGGCAGAAATAATGGGAGGTGTAAAATATGAAGACAACCAAATGATTATTTCGGATTTTATAATTGTTTTGGTCATTTAAAAACGTTGACCCTTTGTGGTGGAGCCACGAGAAGAAATGTTCCGATCTCTACCATCTTTATAACAGATATTGTGTTGATAGAAATATTGAGATGTACCAAGTCTGAATGGAATCGGATATTAATTTCGCGTTTTTAAGCTTCATGGATATTCCAAATTTCGACTTTTCGTGGGGGAGGTACCGGAATGAGTGGTGCGATATATTCCATCTTCACACCAGATCTTTGGTTTTGCATGTGTGAAATTTGAAGACAATCGGACTCTTTCATTACATTTTATAAGAGTAGTAATTATTCAAAATTTTGACCCTTTGTGTGTTCGAGCAAAATCGGATTATCGTTTCTCTTTCTGTGCAGAAAATATATATTTTTGAAAATTTCAACCTTTTGTGCGGGAGGTATCAGAAAGAGTAGACCGATATATTCCATCTTAACACCAGACTTTGCGTAAATAAAAATATTGGATTGTCGGAAATTTGAAGACAATCGGACCCTTACATCACATTTTTCATGCGTTATAATTTTTCAAAATTTTGACCCTCTGTTGGGGGGAGGTACTTGATGGAGTGGACCGATATTTTCCATTTTCGCACCTGACCTAGCACTGATGCAAATATTAGGATTTGCAAAGTTGGAGCAAAATCGGATTATCGTGTCTCTTTCTGTGCAGAAAATATATATATTTTTGAAAATTTCGACCTTTTGTGGGGAAGATACCAGAAGGAGTGGTCCGATATATTCCTCCTTCACACCAGATCTTTAGTTTATAAAAATATTGGGATGTGTGAAATTTGAAGGCAATCGGACTCTTACATCACATTTTATAAGAGTTGTAATTATTCAAAATTTTGACCCTTTGTTTTGACCCTCATCTGATCTAGCACTAATATTAGGATTTGCAAAGTTGAATCAAAATCGGCTTATCGTTTCTCTTTCTGTGCAGAACATATATTTTTTGAAAATTTCGAGCTTTTGTGGGGGAGGTACCAGAAACAGTGGACAGATATTGCCCATCTCCGAACTCGATCTAAGTTTGATAATTATACCCTACACCACAAGGTGGTCATTTGTTTGTAACAGGCAAAAGGAAACGAGATAGACCCTTAGTTCCTTTTGCATGTCAGTCCGTCTGTCCATGTATTTTTGTAAACAAAATGCTGGTCGCATTTATTATCCGATTAAGATGAAACTTTGCAAACAATACTTGTTTGGCCCAAGGACGAACCCTATTGAAATTGGAGATAATCGGTAAAAATTTAGATATAGCTCCCATATATATCTTCGTCCGATTTGTCTTTTATTGTGCACCAAACGTGTAGTATCAGCCCGAATAGTATGGAATTTTGCACATACAACCAAATTAGGCCTGAAAATAACTATGCAAAATTTGATCGAAATCGGTTCAGATATAGCTATAGCTCCCACACAGCTACAGCTCCTCCGCAGCCGTAATATACACTCTGTAACAACAATATTTAGGGAAATATATCAAATGCAGCTCAGAAATACCTTTGCTAAATTTTATCGAGATCGGTTCAGATTTGGATATAGCTCCCATATATAACTTCGTCCGATTTACCTTTTATTGTGCACCAAACGTCTAATATATGTTCAAATGGGATGGAATTTGGCACATACGACCGAATTGAGTCTAGAAGGTAGTATGCAAAATTTGGTGAAGATCGGTTCAGATATAGCTATAGCTCCCATATATATTGTTCATCCGATTTGTTGTATTTGTTACCCACAGCCGTAATATGCACTCCGTAACAACGATATTCAGGGAAATATATCAAATACAGCTCAGAAATATCTTTGGCAAATTTTATCGAGATCGGTTCAGATTTGGATATAGCTCCCATATATATCTTTATCTGATTTAGAATTAATTTTGCACCAAATGGGCAATACAAGTCCAAATTTAAGAGATACAAATGCTTCGGCGTATTTAGTCCTTTAAATTTTAAATTATAATTATAATCATAGGGTGTATGATTGAATTCTCCCATAAAAACTTTTACTTGTTATGTGGAGCTCAACTAAATTAGCAAAGTGGTGTAGGGTATCATAAAATCAGCCCCGCCCGTCTTTAGGACTTTCTTTACTGGTAATATTTGGATGTACCAACTTGGACCACATCGGATACTCCCTTCGAGCCAGTGAGCCATACAGACGGACGCTGCACCGACTCCAAATGTCCTGCAACGGATTTGGTCCAAAGAGACCCAGGGTCTAAAATCGTTATTTTGAAGTTTTATAACATCCTTATTAATCCTTAAGACTAGAAAAAAAGTTTTGTAATAACCATAATTTTTCTTTTGACTTTTTTAAAAATATTTTACAAAAAAATACTAAATAAATAATAGATTATAAAATAACTTATGTATATATAAATCCTTATGGAAAACATAAATTTTAATTAAAATCTTAATTTTATATTAATTTGACACAATATGTTACTGAAACTGTATTAAATTAAAAAATAATTTTAAATTTTTAAATTTTTTCAAAAATTAAATCTTAAAATTTATTTTTTATTTAATTTTAAATTAATTTATTCATAATTAAAATTATATCTAAATATAATGTAATTTTCTCTTTCCTCTTTCCAGTTGATATCTGAAATACCCTTTCAGGAGTACCAAAAAAAATTAACAGCAATTGAACGATTAGCTGAGAGAGAGAGAAAACCAGAGAACACAATTTTTGTCTGAAACCCCAAAACAATTTCAACAAAATCCCATTTTGGTAAAAAAAAATAAATTTTAAATAAATAATAATTTAAACAAAGAAAGAGAAGAAGTAATAATAATACAAACAACCCAAGAAGAAAGGAATAATACAAAAACAAAGAGAAAACCAATACAAAAGAATCCCAAAACAGAAAACGGAAAACAAGAGAACAAGTTTTTTATTAAAAGAGTAAAACCAAGCATAAACCCCTACAAGGAAACAAAAACAACAACTGTAACAAGAGAAGTAGTTCGAAAAGAGATAGAAAGAGTAAAGAACAAAATAACAACACCACAAAAGTGATAGAAATCAAAAGCCTAATTCCACATTGAGTTCAAGCAGCGAAATTCAACGAACATCATCATGAATTTAAGTGGTTATCACAGAAACTCTCTCTAAAGAGAGAGAGAGATAGAGAGAGAGAAAGAAAAAAGAGAGAGTTGCAATAATTCAAAAAAAGACACAAAGAGTCGTAGCGAAAAAAACATCATATCTCATTACATTATTTAGCTAAGACTTAAACCAAAAACACCAAACACTCAACAATCAAACACCCACCCACCCACAAGAATAGCAACAACAACAACAGCAGCAGCAACAAAATGGCAATAAATTTCTCCGCCTCATTTGCCGCCTGCATAGCTGCCGGCCTCAAAGTGCCACGCCAGATTATGTACTGCATCACCCAGGACACGGGCCAGCCGTATGTCCTCTACAAAGATTCACAGGAAGCCGAACGAAATGCAGCCGCCATTGGCGGTACCCCAACCCAATGGGGCACAGAAATGTATCCCGGCATCCAGCAACAACATTTAAGTGCACAACAACAAAATGCCATAACGGCAAATGGTCAAGCGGCCGCCTCAAATGGTCCAACGTCACATTCGCCCAACGGCGATCCACATGGCCGTGAAAATGGTGGCGATGGTGCGGGTGGAGCTGGTGGTGGAGTGCGGCAACAGGGCTCACCGTCGACCAGTCCGTACCCGCCTCAACAGCAGCAGCAACAACAACAGCAGCAGCGGACAAATGGAACCAATGATGATGATGTGAATATGAATCAGGTGTGTAATGGGGAAATGGAAAGGGGCAGATAAAGTATCTATGTTACATAGATCAGTTGGATAATAGATCTACGTCACACAGATAACGGTAAAATTATGTTTTCATATTCAGATAATGGGAGATGTCATGTATCTTCATCCATTGGATACTGTATCTATGTTATCCCAATGACATGGATAATGTATCTATGTTATCCTGATGACATGGATAATGTATCTATGTTATCCTAACGATGTGGGTAATGTATCTATGTTATCCTAACGATGTGGGTAATGTATCTATGTTATCCTAACGATATGGAGAATGTATCTATGTTATTCTAATGACATGGATAATGTATCTACGGTATCCTAATGACGCGGATAATGAATCTACGTTATCCTAATGTCATGGATAATGTATCTATGTTGTCCTAATGTCATGGATAATGTATCTATGTTATCTTAACGACATAGATAATGTATCTACGTTATCCTAATGTCATGGATAATGTATCTATGTTATCCTAATGAGGTGGATAATGCATCTACGTTATCCTAATGGCATGGATAATGTATCTGTGTTATCTTATGTCAGGGATAATGCATCCTGATGACATGGATAATGTATCTATGTTATCCTAATGACATGGATAATGTATCTATGTCATCCTAATGACATGGATAATGTATCTATGTCATCCTAATGAGGTGGATAATGTATCTATGTTATCCTAATGTCATGGATAATGTATCTATGTTATCCTAACGACATAGATAATGTATCTACGTTATCCTAATGTCATGGATAATGTATCTATGTTATCCTAATGAGGTGGATAATGCATCCATGTTATCCTAATGATGCGGATAATGTATCTACGTTATCCTAACGACATAGATAATGTATCTACGTTATCCTAATGTCATGGATAATGTATCTATATTATCCTAATGAGGTGGATAATGCATCTATGTTATCCTAATGATGCGCGTAATGTATCTACGTTATCCTAACGACATAGATAATGTATCTACGTTATCCTAATGTCATGGATAATGTATCTATATTATCCTAATGAGGTGGATAATGCATCTATGTTATCCTAATGATGCGCGTAATGTATCTACGTTATCCTAACGACATAGATAATGTATCTATGTTATCCTAATGACAAGAATAATGTATCTATGTTATTCTAACGATATGGATAATGTATCTACCCTATCCTAATGTCATGGATAAAGTATCTATGTTATCTTAATGACGCGGATAATGTATCTACGTTATCCTAATGTCATGGATAATGTATCTACGTTATCCTAATGACGTGAATAATGTATCTATGTTATCCTACTAACACGGATAATGTATCTACGTTATCCTAATGTCATGGATAATGTATCTATATTATCCTAATGGAATGGACAATGTGTCTGTGTTATCCTAACGATATGGGTAATGTATCTATGTTATCCTAATGAAGTGGATACTGTATCTATGTCATCCTAATGACGTAAATAATGTATCTATGTTATCCTAATATCATGGATAATGTATCTATGTTGTCCTAATGACGTGGATACTGTATCTATGTTATCCTAATGTTATGGATAATGTATCTATGTTATCCTAACGACATGGATAATGTATCTACGTTATCCTAATGTCATGGATAATGTATCTATATTATCCTAACGACATAGATAATGTATCTACGTTATCCTAATGTCATGGACTATGTTATCCTAATGAGGTGGACAATGCATCTATGTTATCCTAATGACGCGGATAATGTATCTACGTTATTCTAATGACATGGATAATTTATCTACGTTATCTTATGTCATGGATAATGTATCTATGTCATCCTAACGACATAGATAATGAATCTACGTTATCCTAATGTCATGAATAATGTATCTATGTTATCTTATGTCATGGATAATGCATCTATGTTATCCTGATGACATGGATAATGTATCTATGTTATCCTAACGATATGGAGAATGTATCTATGTTATCCTAATGACATGGATAATGTATCTATGTCATCCTAATGACGCGGATAATGTATCTATGTTATCCAAATGTCATGGATAATGTATCTATGTTATCCTAATGAGGTGGATAATGCATCTATGTTATCCTGATGACATGGATAATGTATCTATGTTATCCTAACGATGTGGGTAATGTATCTACGTTATCCTAATGTCATGGATAATGTATCTATGTTATCTTATGTCATGGATAATGCATCTATGTTATCCTGATAACATGGATAATGTATCTATGTTATCCTAATGACATGGATAATGTATCTATGTTATCCTAACGACATAGATATGTATCTATGTTATCCTAATGACATGGATAATGTATCTATGTTATCGTAATGACGCGGATAATGTATCTACGTTATCCTAACGACATAGATAATGTATCTACGTTATCCTAATGTCATGGATAATGTATCTATGTTATCCTAATGAGGTGGATAATGCATCTACGTTATCGTATGTCATGGATAATGCATCTATGTTATCCTGATGACATGGATAATGTATCTATGTTATCCTAACGATATGGAGAATGTATCTATGTTATCCTAATGACATGGATAATGTATCTATATCATCCTAATGAGGTGGATAATGTATCTACGTTATTCTAATGTCATGGATAATGTATCTATGTTATCCTAACGACATAGATAATGTATCTACGTTATCCTAATGTAAGGATAATGTATCTATGATATCTTTATGACATGGATACTGTATCTATGTTATGCCAATTACGTGGATAATGAATCTACATTACTCAGATTACGTGGAAATTGTAAAATATTTGACTTCTTTTGCAACCAAGTTTTGACTCTTTCTCACATTCCCATTTTCTCTCTCTCCCCAGGTCAATGGTTTACAAAATCAACAGCCAAATTCCAATCCACAATCAAATCCAAACCAAAGCTCAAACGATCCCCAACAGCAACAGCAGCAGCATCAACAGCAACATAATGCCAATGCAGCCTCTGCGACAGACAATAATCCGGCGGGGAATAATCCACAGCACGTCCAACAGAATGGTCAGCCCAATGATCATGCCAACAATGGCTTTCCGGGCTCACAAAACGGCGAATTGTCCAGCTATTATGCGCCACGACATCCTGGCGCCCAAGGTGGTCTGATGGCACCACCCGGTTTCCCACCTCTGCATTATCTAAATAAACCTGTTCTGCCGGGTTTGAATGGAGCCATGGATCAGGGTGCCGCTAACGGTCCCACAAATGGCCTGGAAGCCTATGCCCTGCCCGAACTGTTGCCAGGACAAAATGGCACTGCCAATGGCAATAATCAGCAAAACGGCAGCGGGCACAGTGGCAATACCACGTCAAATGGCACTGGGGGTAGTGGACGACAGAATTCCTCGGGCAGCCACAAACCGACCAAGCCACACAGTGATCTGCGGCTGTTCAAATGTCTTACCTGCGGAAAAGATTTCAAACAGAAAAGTACACTGCTGCAGCACGATCGCATACACACCGACGCCCGGCCGTATCCCTGTTCGGAGTGTGGCAAACGCTTCCGCCAGCAGTCGCATCTGACCCAGCATCTGCGCATCCATGCCAACGAGAAGCCCTTCACCTGCGGCTACTGCAATCGAGGCTTTCGCCAGCGGGCAATACTCAATCAGCATGTTCGCATCCATTCGGGTGAGAAGCCCTTTGCGTGTCCCGAGTGCGGCAAGCACTTTCGCCAGAAGGCCATCCTTAATCAACATGTGCGAACCCACCAAGGCGAGCGACAGTTCTTGAATAAATTCCAAAATAAAAAAAAAGAAAACCAAAACAAAAAAAAAAAAAAAAATGAAATTAGATCAGATTGAAATCACCTTTAGCAAAGAAAAACTGAGAGTTACAGTTTAGGGCACAATTTTCGGTCTCAAATACAAAATCAAAATTTTTCCTCTTGAAATCCGGAAGCAAGTAACAAAATTCAAAATTCTCTGTGTGTGAAGCACTTTGTTATCAAGGAATTGGCTGATTTTCCGATAATGGCTTTAAGGAGTATTTACCCAAAACAAAACAAAAAAAAAAAAAAAGCTCGTTCGCCTTGCTTACCTTTTTGGCTCCAAAAAAAAAAAAATAACTCAAAATTTTGCAAATTTTAAAAAAAGAAGAAATAATTGGCTTGCTCTCTGCTCTTAAGGTCATTATTTTGGAAAGTCTCTTAGTTAAGCAAAAATCTTAAAAAAAATCATCTGGCAAAAACTTTCAAAATTCTTAAATTAACTGTAAGTCTCTCAATACCCTATCCGTATTCATATTCAAAACCAAAAAAAAAAAAATAAAAAAAAAAAATACTGGAGAGTGCTGAAGCACTTTGCCGGCTCCACACAACCCTTTAGAGTAGCTTAGTTACCGTTCTAGATGTATTCCTCACTTCCAACATGGGCCATATTATCATTTGATTTTTTGTTTTTATTTCCACAGATGTTTCACCACATCTCATATTCAAAAATGGACCACATCCGACCCTGTGGCCCCAGGATGTACCCTATCCGGGCGATGAGACTGATACCAAGAATGGCATTGCCAATGATGGTTACAATGACGATGATTCACAGAATGGTCAAGATGGAGGTATACATTATCCCGCCTACTTTAAGGATGGTAAAGGTAAGGATCCTTTAGGTTTGCAGCCTTGAAAACTATTTACTAATTTCCGTTCTTACTTCTAGGACAAAAAATCTTACCCGATGTCCTGTCACACATTGGTATCCGTCCGGCAAATATGCCGCTGTATGTTCGCTGTCCGATCTGCGACAAGGAGTTCAAACAGAAAACAACTCTCTTGCAGCATGGTTGCATACATATCGAATCACGTCCCTATCCATGTCCCGAATGTGGTAAACGTTTCCGCCAACAGTCACATTTGACCCAGCATTTGCGCATACACACGAATGAGAAGCCATTTGGCTGTTTGTACTGTCCGCGTTTCTTCCGTCAGAGAACTATTTTGAATCAGGTGAGAATGGAGTTGGGAAATATTTTTAAAGAATTACGATTAAAATTTATTTATTTGTTGCAGCACGTCCGCATCCATACCGGCGAGAAGCCCTACAAATGTGGCCAATGTGGCAAAGATTTCCGCCAGAAGGCGATACTGGATCAGCACACAAGAACGCACCAGGTAGTGGTATATTAAGGAAGTACAAAACCGGAGATCGTAATGGAGAAACTTTAAAAAATTTGCTAAGTCCTGAAAACCTGAAGAAATTTAGTCAAAATATCACGATTTAAGTCCTTGAAGCCCATGAAAAATATGGAGTCTCTTTAGGGTCCTTTAAGAACTTAAACAAATGCCCTTAAAGAGTCCACATTAGGGCCCTATCAGTATTCTTAAACAATCAGGCTCAGGCCCTCAAAATATTCTGTAAAAGTACAGGTTTTAAGCCCACAAATACATTCCAAATTTAGGGGCCTTAAAATATTCATTAGGAGTCCACGTTTAGAACCTCTAAAATATTCTCTAAACGTCAACGAAAATAGTCCTCAAAATAATCAAAAAGAATCCACAATTGTGACCCACAAAATATTTATAAAGAGTCCACGATTGGACCCCCCCCCACAAATATTGTGCGGTCTGGGCCCTCAAGTTATTCATGAAGAGTCCACCAAAATTTTGTCAAAATTTCAAAGATAAGAGACCTTAAATATTCTTAAAAAAATATGAAGAGAAATGGCCGTTAAAATATTCCTTAAGAGTCCACATAAAGAATCCCTAAAAAACCCTCAAAAAGTAAACATTCTTAGCCATTAAAATTTTCTTAATAATCCACGTTCAGATCCTGGAAATATCCCTAAAAAACACGTTGTAGAGCCCTTCAAAAACCCCTGAAAATATTGCTTAAAAATTGACGTTCAGAGACCTTTAAATACTCTTGAAAATGTACCTTACAAATCTATGTTCAGAGCCCTTGAAATTCACCTGAAAATATTCCTTAAAAATCCAAGTTCAGAGCCCTTTAAATACTCCTGAAAATATTCCTTAAAATCCTTGTTCAGAGCCCTTAAAATTGTCCTAAAAACATCCTTAAAATACACGTTAAGAGCCCTTTAAATACCCTTGAAAATATTGCTTAAAAATCCACGTTCAAAGCCCTTTAAAAATCACTGAAATTATTCCTTAAAAATATATGTTCAGAGCCCTTTAAATACTCCTGAAAATATTCCTAGAAATCTATGTTCAGAGCCCTTTAAATACCCCTAAAAATATTCTTTTAAATACCACTTTCAGAGCCCTCTAAATACTCCTTACATTATTCCTTAAAAATCCACGTTGAGAGCCCTTTAAATACTCCTAAAAATATTCCCTTAAAACACTTTCAGATCCCTTTAAATAATCATGAAAATATTCCTTGAAAATCCATGTTCATAGCCCTTTAAATGCTCCTGAAAATATTCCTTAAAATCCAAGTTCAGAGACCTTAAAATATTCCCTTAAAAACCTCTTTCATAGGCTTTTAAATACTCCTAAAAATATTCCTTAAAATCCAAATTCAGAGACCTTAAAATACTCCTGAAAATATTTTTTGAAAATCCATGTTAATAGCCCTTTAAATAGTCCTGAAAATATTTCTTAGAAATTCACGTTCAGAGCCCTTTAAATACTCCCAAAAATATTCCTTAAAAAAACAATTTCAGAGCCCTTTAAATAATCATGAAAATATTCCTTTAATATAAAAGTTCAGAGCCCTTTATATACTCCTGAAAATATTCCTTGAAAGTCCATGTTCATAGCCCTTTTAATACTCCTGAAAATATTCCTTAAAATCCTAGTTCAGAGCCCTTTAAATTGTCCTAAAAATATTCCTTAAAATTCAAGTTCAGAGCTCTTTAAAAACCCTTAAAAATATTCCTTAAAAATCCCCGTTCAGAGCCCCTTAAATAATCCTTAAAAATCTATGTTCAGAGCACTCTAAATACTCCTAAAATATTCCTTAAAACCCAAGTTCAGAGCAGTTCAAATACTCCTAAAAATATTCCTTAAAAACCAAGTTCAGAGCAGTTTAAATACTCCTAAAAATATTCCTTAAAATACAAGTTCAGAGCCCTTTATATACTCCTGAAATTATTCCTTAAAAATCCACGTTCAGGGGCCTTAAATAAAAAATCTAAATAATCCTTAAAAATCTATATTCTAATCTAGTCCTTAAGAACTCGAAAAAGTATGCTTTAAAATTCGAGATTTTAACTCTAAAAGATCCTCGGAAAATATGCTTTAAGAAGCCAAGTTTAAAGTCCCTTAACTAAGCCATAAATCCCAGAATGGACACCTAGAAGAACTTCCTCATTTTTTTTTTTTGAAAACTCCACATTTATACCCATTAAAAAAAATTAATTAAATCCACGTGTAGATCCCTTAAAGATCTCCAGATTTTTTTAAATCACGATTATAATCCTTAATATGCTCCAGAAAGTATGCTTTAAAAATCCAATATTGAAGTCCTTTATCTTCTTCAGATAATATTTTGTAATAATCTTCTCTCAATATATTCAGATATATTCTTTAAAAATTTATCTTTAAAAATCCACGTCTAGGGCCCGTAAAATACTCCCGAAAATATGCTTTAAAAAACCACGTTTAGAGTCTGAAAATACTCCGGAATGTAGGCTTTAATAATCCAAGATCAGGCCCCTAGAAGATTTTTATTTATTTTTTTTTTTTGTCAAAATCCTCTTTAGAGTCCTTGTGGAAATATTTCGAATAATTTCAAATCTTTTACTATTTTAAAATACACCTGAAAATATTCTAAAACACCAATTTATGTAGCCTTAAAAATACTCCACAAAATATGCTTTAAAATCCACGTTTAGAGTCTGAAAATATCCCAGAATATAGGCTTTAATAATCCCCTAGAAGGCATCCAATACTTTTTTTTCAAAAATCCTCCTTAGAGTCCTTGAAGAAATATTTCGAATAATTTTAAAAAGTTAAACATCAATGTTTGCTGTAATAATCCACGTTTAGAGTCTGAAAATACTTCAGAATGTAGGCTTTAATAATCCAAGATCAGACCTCTAGAAGATTTTTATTTTTTTTTTTTTCAAAATACTTTTTTAGAGTGTTGCGGAAATACTTCGAATAATTTCAAAACTTTTATTATTTTAAAACACACCAGAAAATATTAAAACACATCAATTCATGTAGCCTAAAAAATACTCCACAAAATATGCTTTAAAAATCCTTAAAAATCCTTAGAGTCTTAAAATACTCCGGAATATAGGCCTTAATAATCCCCTAGAAGGGGATTATTAGGGTACTTGAAGAAATATTTCGAATAATTTCGAAAATTTTATTATTTTAAATTCTCTACAGAATATTCTAAAACATCAATGTTTGCTTTAATAATCCACGTTTAGAGTCTGAAAATACTCCAAAATGTTGGCTTCAATAATCCAAGATCAGGCCCCTAGAAAAATTTTTTTTTTTTCAAAAATCCTTTTTAGAGTCTTTGAGGAAATATTTGGAATAATTTCAAAATTTTTATTATATTAAAATACTCCAGAAAATATTCTAAAACAATTTATGTAGCCTTAAAAATACTCCACAAAACAGGCTTTAACATCCTCGTTTAGAGTCTGAAAATACTGCAGAATAAAGGCTTAAATAAACCCCTAGAAGGCATCAAATACTTTTTTTCAAAAATCCTCCTTAGAGTCGTTGAAGAAATATTTCGAATAATTTCGAAAATTTTATTATTTTAAATTCTCTACAGAATATTTTAAAACATCGATGTTTGCTTTAATAATCCACGTTAAGAGTCTGAAAATACTCCAAAATGTAGGCTTCAATAATCCAAGATCAGGCCCCTAGAAGATTTTTATTTATTTTTTTTTTCAAAAATCCTTTTTATAGTCTTTGAGGAAATATTTCGAATAATTTCAAAATTTTTATTATATCAAAATACTCCAGAAAATATTCTAAAACACCAATTTATGTAGCCTTAAAAAGACTCCACAAAATATGCTTTAAAAATCCACGTTTAGAGTTTGAAAATACTCCGGAATATAGGCTTTAATAATCCCCTAGAAGGTATCCAATACTTTTTTTTTTCATAAATCCTCCTTAGAGTCCTTGAAGAAATATTTCGAATAATTTCGAAAATCAAACATCAATGTTTGCTTTAATAATCCACGTTTAGAGTCTGAAAAAACTTCAGAATGTAGGCTTTAATAATCCAAGGTCAGGCCCCTAGAAGATTTTTATTTTTTTTTTTTTTTTCAAAAATCCTTTTTAGAGTTCTTGCGGAAATACTTCGAATAATTTCAAAACTTTTATTATTTTAAAATACACCAGAAAATATTCTAAAACATCAATCTATGTCTTTAAAATTTCTCTAGAAAATAATCCCCTAGATGGCATCCAATACTTTTTTTTTCAAAAATCCCCCTTAGAGTCCTTGAAGAAATATTTCGAATAATTTCGAACATTTTATTATTTTAAATTCTTTACAGAATATTCTAAAACATCAATGTTTGCTTTAATAATCCACGTTTAGAGTCTGAAAATGCTCCAGAATGTAGACTTTAATAATCCAAGATCAGGCCCCTAGAAGATTTTTAATTGTTTTTTTTTTTTTCAAAATCCTCTTTAGAGTCCTTGCGGAAATATTTCGAATAATTTCAAAACTTTTATTATTTTAAAATACACCAGAAAATATTCTAAAACATCAATCTATGTCTTTAAAAAATCTCTAGAAAATAATCCCCTAGAAGGTATCCAATACTTTTTTTTCAAAAATCCTCCTTAGAGTCCTTGAAGAAATATTTCGAATAATTTCGAAAATTTTATTGTTTTAAATTCTCTACAGAATATTCAATGTTTGCTTCAATAATCCATGTTTAGGGTCTCCAGAATGTAGGCTTTAATAATCCAAGATCCCTAGAAGATTTTTATTTATTTTTTTTTTTTTCAAAAATCCTTTTTAGAGTCTTTGAGGAAATATTTGGAATAATTTCAAAACTTTTATTATATTAAAATACTCCAGAAAATATTCTAAAACACCAATTTATGTACCCTTAAAAATACTCCCCAAAATACGCTTTAAAAATCCTCGTTTAGAATCTGAAAAGACTACAGATGTAGGTCCCTAAAAGATCGTCATTAATTTATTTTCAAAAAATCGTCAATGTTTGTAGCCTTAAAAATACTCCTGAAAATATACTTTAAAAATCAAAGTTCAAAGTCTTAAACTGCTCCAGAATGTAGGCTTAAATAATCCAAAATCAAACCCCTAGAAGATCTTCATTAATTTATTCTGAATAATCCTCCATAATTTTAAATAATTTCAAGATTTTTTATTTTAGCTTTACTTTGTGTTTTTTTTTTTCAAATTTTTTTCTAATATTTTTTCTTTTTTTCTTGTATTGCCTCCAAAAAAAAAAAGGGTGACCGTCCCTTCTGCTGTCCCATGCCCAACTGTCGAAGACGTTTCGCCACCGAAAACGAGGTTACCAAACACATTGACAACCACATGAATCCGACAACCAAACGCAGCCGCCAGGCCAATAATACCGCCAACAGCAATAACAACAATAATAACAACAACAACAATTCACATGCAGCAGCTGCCGTGGCATCGGTGGCCGCTGCAGCGGCAGCAAATCATTTAATCAATGAAACCAAAAATGCAGCTGCTCAACAGTTTCTGAACAACAACAATCCAGCGGGTGACAATAAGAATAACATACTGCCGCGTGGTATGGGTGGCGGCGGCGGTGGGGGTGGTGGAGGTCCAAATCCCGGATCACAGGTGAAAAATGAGCTGTATTTCCCCCAGTGTTATGGACCACCATTCCAGCATCCATTTCAAACGCAACAACCAACGGCGGCCCACAACAATGGACAACCGGCTGTATCGGTAAGTGTGGCCAATTCGGTGGCACCCGGAGTGGTTGGGCAACAGAATGCCCCAACATCGGTGGTTGTGGCCCAGTGACATCCCACCACAACAACGGCAGCAGCGGCGGCGAGCCAACAATCCACAGCTGTTTCGGGGGCAAGTGGCACGGCACCGCCAAGTAATTCACATGGCCCTCACCAGCAGCAACAGATATCGCAACATGCCAATACGGCAGCGGCAGCAGCCGCAGCGGCCCACAGTCAAACTCCGCAGACGGTGACACTGTCCATAACCCTGCCGCCGGTGGGGGCATTACCACCCTCGGCTGCGGCAGCCGCAGCAGCAGCGGCAGCCCATCATCACCAGCAACAGGGTGGGCATGTGGTCAACACCTCGCATGCCCATAGTCAGCCACCGGCAGCGCCACCGCCACCAACTTCGGGTCCACCGCCAACCCTGTCACATGCAATACCCATACATCCTCATATACACTCAATATTCGGATCTCTATGATAATATCAGCAATAACAGCCAACACAATAACAGCAACAACTATCAGAACCACAATCACAGCATTATCAGCAACAAACACAATAACAAGAACTGCAACTACCACCCACACAAACTTATGTATACAAATAACAATAACAGCAACAACAACAAAAACAATTATGAAATCTATAAGAATTTTTTGTAATGGAAACTCTTTTTCACAGCAAAAGGATAAGAGTCCTTTGGCTAAGAGAATGTACACTAACGGAAGAGAATAGAGCAGTATATATATATGACCAAGAAGAATAGTGTATGTTAAGCCGATCTTAGATTTAGTTTCATACTCTCATGCAAATCAAATCAAATCACTGAACTCACTCATTTTTATAAACACCCTCACCCGGACTCACACATAAAAGCCTAATTACATATATGAATTACACAAGGGCTTAGGTTTATTGAAAACCTAAACTTTAAAATTTTTACTAAGTTTTTTTTTTTTAATCGCATATTAATTATTAACGACACACACACACATACACTCAAAAATTGGAATACCTTGATTTTTTGGTGTATCGGAAAAAAGTGTTTCAACAAAAGAGCAACTAGTCTTTTAGAAAAGGACTCTAAACTTGGTAATTACCTTTTTTTCTTTCTTTTTGTTTGATTTCGAACGGAAGACAAAAACAATGAGTGAAGGACTCACCAAAAAACGCAATTTTTTCACTTCTTTTTTTTATGTGACAAATATAGGAAAAAATAAAACAAAACACACAAGAAACATTTTGGGAAATACATATATTTTTAGAAAAGAGGAGTAATAGGATTCTTTTAAAAAAAAATTATTTTGAAAAATTTGAAAAAAAAAAAATATTCTTTTAATTTCTATTTGTTTTAGAGAAAAAAAAATTCAAAAAAAATTGTTTGCAGTGTATTTATTATTACGATTTTTTTTTAAATTAAGTTATATATCCAAAATTTCATTTTAAATTAATTAAACTTAATTTTTTTAATGGCCTCAATCATCATTATAAGCTAAAACTCGAAAGAGATAATTATTAAATATCCAAAAAAATGACCTTCGCCTTAATAAGGAACAAATTTCAAATAAAGTAATTTCGATTAAATTTTAAAATTATATTAAATACGACTTCCAAATATATAAAATTTAATTTAAATTTAAATTAAATAATTTAAAACTTATTTTGAAATAATTGAAATTAAATAAAACAAGTAAAAAATCTCTAAATTAGACCGGGCCGATCTGTGAATACCCTCAACCATTTGGAAAGAAATTGGCAATTATCCAAAAAATAAAATCCGTGAAAAATGCTGTTAAAATCTTAACAAGTAAAAAAACATTAAGTTCGGCCGGGCCAAACTTTTAATACACTCCATCCTAGGGTAAAAGAACATTAGAAGAAATGTGGCAAAAAACATTAAAATGCCGAATATCGGGAGGTACCGTTATATAGGGGCTACACCAACACGTGCACCTATAATTACAATGCTTCGCCACACGAACTAGGACCCATTATGACCCACAAATACCAACTTTTACACAAATCAGTGAAAAAATGTGGCATAAATCATCAAAATACCGAATATCGGGAGGTACCGTTATATGGGGACTATACCAGAACGTGGACCTATACATGCAATGTTTTGCCACACGCTCAGGGACCCGTCATGACCTACAAATACCAATTTTCAGATAAATCCGTGAAAAAATGTGGCATAAATCATCAAAATACCGAATATCGGGAGGTACCGTTATATGGGGACTATACCAGAACGTGGACCGATATATCTCATTTTCAATACCAATCATCCTAGGGACAATACACACACTTGTGCCAAATTTCAAAGGTCTACGTCAAATAATGTGGGCTCTATCGTGATTTCAACAGACAGACAGACGGACAGACAGACAGACGGACATCGCTAAATCGTCTTAGAATTTTATGCTGATTATGAATATATATACTTTATGGGGTCTACGACGAATATTTAGAGGTGTTACAACGGAATGACAAAGTTAATATACCCTCCTACCCATGGTGGAGGGTATAAAAATACCGAATGTAGCCGTTATATTAGGGTCTATACGACGACGTGGACCTGCATAGGCAACATTTGTCATATGCCATTAGAATTAGAATCAAATGCGAATCTTGAAAAAAAAAAATTCGGGAATAATGTAGCAAAAATCATCAAAATACCGAATATATATGGAGGACCTGCACAGACAATTTTCTGTCATAGGCTGTAGTACCCTTTACGAAATTCAAATAAGAAATTTTAAATAATTCCGGTAAATAATGCCGCTAAAATCATAAGAATACAGAATATCGGGAGGTATTGTCATATGGGGGCTATACGAAAACGTGGACCGACATGGCCCATTTACGAACTTAACCTGCCTACTGGTAATCTATGCATATATGCAAAATATTAGACTTCTATCTCAATTCGTTCGAAAGATAGATTACAATAGACAGATGGACATCACTAGATCGTCTTAGAATTTTACGCTGATCCAGAATATATACACTTTGTAGGGTCTATTATACGATTGTCCTCCATAGAATGGACAATCGGATGATAATTGTGACCTGTATATAATACATGGCGTTGTAAGGTATAACAAATAATACAAAATATCCAATTCAACTGTTCTATTCCAGAACGTGAAAGAATCTACAAGGTTTGAAATTTTTTCCGATAAACAAAGGAATAATCGGTTATCGTAGTTATATTTTGTAGATTCTTGCAATTCTGGAACAGAACAAATATTTTAAATCAAATTGAAAATTTCTCATGCGATATAAAAAATGTCAAAAATATAACGCCGTTTAAGCTCACCATAACATGGAGGATAAAACCAGTTATTCCCATTGATCGGAATAATTATTATTTAGGTCAAATAAAGTATATAGATTCTTAATCAGCGTAAAATTCTAAGATAATTTAGCCATGTCTGTCCGTCTTCCGAAGGAATTGAGATAGAGTGCTGAAATTTGGCGTTTTTGGGTCTAAACGTAGATCAAGTTCCAAGATGGGCTATATCGGCTAACTTTGTCGCATAGCTCCCATATAACAGTACCCCCTACTTTTAAGCATTTCGACAATTTTTTGCTTAATTTTTCACAATTCCGTTTAAATTTGAATACCCTATTTGAAATTTGTAAAATTAGGTCTACATTCGGGTATAGCCCCCATATAATGGTACCCCCTCATGTTAAGCATTTCGACGATTTTCGGCTCATTTTTCAACGAAATTGTCTGCAATTTTATATTTGAAGTGGTTTTTAGGGGTTCCTAATCCCCATGCAAGAAAAAAGTTAATATAGGTCCACATTTGTGTATAGTCCCCATATATCAGAACCCTCTCATTTTCCGATTTTTCGTAGATTTTCACTATATTTTTCAACGAAATTGCCTGGAATTTGGTATTTGAAGCTTAAACAGTTAATATGGGTCCACATTCGGGTGTAGTCCCCATATATCAGTACCCTCTCATTTTCCGATTTTCGTAGATTTTCATCACATTTTTCAACGAAATTGTCTGGAATTTGGCATTAAAAGGTTGTTATGGGATCCTAAACCGTTCTGCAAAAAAAAAAAAAAAAAAAAAAAAAAACAGATAATAAGTGTGAAAATTGTTGTATATCTCCCAAATAATGCTACCAGCCTTTTATCGGTATTCCGGTATTAACGGAATTGTCTGACATTTTGTATTTGAAGGTTCTAGAGGCTATCTAACTTCTATACAAAAAAATTGTTGATATAGGTCC
This sequence comes from Musca domestica, assembly GCF_030504385.1. Lineage (NCBI taxonomy): Eukaryota > Metazoa > Arthropoda > Insecta > Diptera > Muscidae > Musca > Musca domestica. The sequence goes on along the minus strand of NW_026712390.1, from coordinate 1,927,133 downwards.
ACGTTTTCATATGGGATCCTAACCGTGCTGCAAAAAAAAAAAAAAAAAAAAAAAAAAAACATATAATGCTACCAGCCTTTTATCGGTATTCTGATGCTTGAAATGTTGATATAGGCCCACGTTTTCATATACCTCCCGATATTCGTTATTTTCAAATTTTTTGCGGAATTACTTAGAAGTCGGTATTTTGATTTCATGAAGAGTGGTATTCCTGCTGCAAAAGAATTTATACACAGGTCAAGCCCCCCTCCTTACTTACCAAACCGTGGAGGGTATAAAAAAAGGCCCGACCTACTGCTTCTTTACTTGTTTATGATATTATCCCTTTCTGTCGAGAAACCATTCTGAATTTGCAAAATCGGTGCAGCGTTCTAGAGTTATATGTACATGTATGCAGATTGTACACATTTTGCTATATATCCGATTTTTCCGATCAATGTGTCGGTCAGAACCTTTGTGATTTCGCCAGAATTAACAGTTTTCGTGTTTTAATGGTAATTTATATATTTTTGTACACAAGAGTTATGGACCATTTCACCCTAAAAAAATTATCCAATGTCCATCCAAATTGGTGGGCTTCTCGACAGCCCTGAATTCTCATCCAATGCAAAATTTCGCGTCGTTTAGTCTATACTTGTGACTTGCAGAGCTGTTATAAAATCAGCAAATTTTTCATTTCGGTCAGCCCTAGATTCTCATCGAATGCAAACTTTTACGTCGATTGGTCTATACTTGTGACTTGCAGAGCTGTTATAAAATCAGCAAATTTTTCAGTTCTTGGTCCATTTAAAACCCTAACAATATTGCGATCATCCTCAAAAACGCAAACCATGCAAAATTTACAAATTAACATGGACGGACGGACACACATAGCTGGAACAATATTTCGAAGTGTTACAAACTTTTGGTCCCACTTAAACTTATAATACCGCCACACATAATGTTGTAGGGTATAACAACATGGCAGAACCACAAATGAAGTGAAACAAATTGAAGTAATTTTTAAGCAATTACAGAAAAATTATACGACTATGGAGCTCCCGGCATGATATGTCTGCTTAAGAAAATCAACTCATCCCGAGGAGTTATATCATTTGAGGCACAAATTCGACAGTCTGACTGACCACTATCAGGGTATCAATTATTATTCTGCCTGATTTTTATTCTCTTTCAAGGAGGACTCCTCTTTTACAATGGGTTTTTTCCAAAACTTTTTAAATTTAATTCAATAAATTGCGAAATATCGATAAAAATAATGAAGATATTTATAATAATCTGACCTCGAGCTCGAACAAATTTTCAATTAATAACAAGAAAAAAGGTCGAAAAAATTTACAAATAATTTAATTTAATTTAATTTCAAAAAAAAAATTGTAATAATACACTGCAAAAAAACTACCAAAAGTCGGTTTTTTAAATTTTTTAAATATTATTTTTTGATTCCAAAAATCCCGAACTTTTTATTTCAAAATTTCCCAAAATATATGAATATAAAATAAATATATTTATTTTTTTTTATTCTTGTTCCAATAATCTCAAACTCCTCATCAAAAATGCTCTTTAAATTTCATTTGAAAAGCTTCTCTTTTGTTTAAACCATATTTATAAAACAAAAAACCCAACAAACACACACACACAATGTTTTCGTTATTTAGTTAAGTCGGCAAAAATGAAATATATAATTAAAGGTTTTATAATTATAATTTTTTTTCAATATATTATAGTTTTGTTACTAATCCTTTAATTTGTAGAGTTTTTTTCGTTAGCATATTAAGATTTTCTTACTTTTTAAAAAAATGCAAAAAACATATATATTAAATAATAATTATTTACTACCAATTGTGATTATTTATATTTTGATTTTTTTTTTTGTATTTTTTTTTATATTTATAAAATACACAAAACAATTATCCTAACTATATAAAAAATTGTCTTCCCAGTTTCGTATGTATTTTTTTCTTTTATTTTATTTTCAACGCAATAATTTTGTATTTCTAGGAAACTCGATACGAAAAACCAGGCAAACACACACTGATGGAAATGAAATTTTCGAGTTTCTCAATTTTTAATAAAAAAATTAAATAAAAAATAACAACAATAAATTAATCATCTTCCAACTCCACTGTGCCATAAGAAAAACACACACAAACACTCACACACAAAACAAAGATAAAAGATTCCTATAGAAATGTTATTATGTGACTCCAAACAAAATACAATACAATAATTATAATTTTCATTTCTCTCAGTGTGATAATTTTATTTTTCAAATGTGCAAAAATCTCTTTTGAAAAATCGCATTTAACAGGATTTTTTTTTAAATTTTAATTTTAAAAAATTATTTTTTTAAAATAATAAAAACTGTTTTTAAGCAATTTTTATTTATGGAAAATCAACTCAAACCCATTTTTTTAAAGTTACTAATAATTCATATAGCAATAGTTGTCATAGACTTATATAAATATATATATATATATATTTTTTTTTTTGTTAACACCAGATGCCATAATTGTATCCAACTGTTTTACTAGTTTTATAAAGAAAATCAAATCATATGGAATATTAAATATTCCATAAAAAAAAATCCACAACAGGCTTTGTGCAATATAAACTATGATTTTCCATAAGAAAAAAAAATAAAAATTGAAAATTAAGAACAGTTTTTATTATTTAAAAAAAAAAATATTTAATTTTCTCCCAAAAAAATATTTTTAACTACATTTTTTACATGCACACAAGGATATATTTTTATATATATTTTAAAACCAGAAGTTGTGTTAAAAAAAAAAAAAAACAAAATTTACAGATTTTGAATATCAGTCCATTTATAAAAAATATATAAATATATATTTATTTTTAATATAAAAATATATATTTATTTTTAATATAAAATATATGTTTATTTTATATAAAATATATGCATATTTTTTATAAAAAATATAATTATTTTTACATAAAAAATACATATTTTATATACAGGGTGAGATGAAAAAACTGCAACAAAGTCAAACGCCATAATTTTTCATTTTTTTTTAAATTGATTGAATGAAAAGCAAAGCAAAGCAAAAAATATTTTAAAACCAGAAGTTGTGTTAAAAAAATACAAAATTTACAGATTTTGAATATCAGTCCATTTATAAAAAAATATATAAAAATATATATTTATTTTTAATATAAAATATATATTTATTTTTAATATAAAATATATATTTATTTTTAATATAAAACATATGTTTATTTTATATAAAATATATGCATATTTTATATAAAAAATATAATTATTTTTACATAAAAAATACATATTTTATATACAGGGTGATATAAAAAAATTGCAACAAAGTCAAACGCCATAATTTTTACATTTTTTTTTTAAATTTATTGAATAAAAAGCAAAAAATGTCGGAAATAGCATCAAATTTTAGAATAAATTTAGATTTACTCGAATTGGTCACCTTTGGCACGAATTATGGCCTTCAAACGGCCAACCGTCACACGCTGCCCGAATATTGCTCTGCGGTATTTTGGTCCATTCCCAGCGAAGCACTTGCTTGAGGTGATCGACAGTTTGGTATTTTTTAGTGCCAACCTTGCTTTCCAAAATACTTCAGACACAATAGTCCAACGGATTGATATCCGAAAATTTTGGTGGCCCTGGTGTGCTAGAAATGAAGCGAGAAACCTCATTCTATAACCATTCTTGGGTGGCGCGTGCTGAGTGCGATGCGATGCTGAGTCCTGTTAGAATGTCCAGTGCCAAAATGTTTGTGTGCCCAAGGCTTTGATACACCCTTCAGAATATTTTTGCGATAATATTCGACATTTATTCTGATGCCACAGTCGATTAATACAAGCGTGGAGCAACCATCGGTTGTTATGGCGGCCCACACCATTACCATGACCGGCGCTTGGGGTCTGGTGACAAACCGAAGCTGCACATTTTCAACTGACCTCTTTGGCAAGTAAACACGATAATTTTGTTTGTTTACAAACTGCCGGACAACAATTGATTTCTCTTCGGAGAACACCAAATGCGGTAATTCGCCACTTTCGGTCAAGCGAAGCAACTCTTTAGCTCTTTTGAGTCTTCTTTCCGTTGCGGTGTAAGTTCTTGCACTTTTTGGAATTTCAATGGCTTTACTCCGAGCTCATTTTTCAATATTTGCCGAATGGAACATTGCGATATGTTCAGCTCACAAGCCATTATTCGGCCACTGCGACGCGGGTTTCGATCAATTCGGTTCTGTACTTATCGAACCATCATTTCTGCTGATTTTGCAGTTTTCTTCCGTCCACTTCCTTGACGTCATTGGGCTACGCTACGAGTATCACGGTAACGAGCAATGGTACGAGACACAAAAGATTTATTCACATTTTAATGCTGGTGTGCTCTAACGATGGCCACTTGTGGTTTTCCAGCCTAATACAAAGAAATCACACTATCACGCTTGAATTTCATCACGAATAATTTTTTTTTTCTGGGAAATTCTCAACAAAATGCTTTTGTACGCTTGTAAACAATATAATGAGCTGTCACTGGAATAAGTTTAATAGCTGTCGGACAAGTGGCTTAGAAATGCAAGCAGTCTTAAGTTGATTGCAGTTTTTTCATCTCACCCTGTAGAAAACTTCAAAAACTAATTTTTTTATGGACTGATTTTTCAAAAGCATAATTTATTATTTATTTTTTATTATTTTTTCCACAAAACTTCTGCTTTTTAAAAATATATAAATAAAAGTTCTCCCGGTGTGCATAGTGATATTTGTAAAAATAACTTATTTTATTTTTTTCCAATGTTTTTCTTATTTTTTTTGTTATTCCTAATTTTTATTAAAACAAAAAATTAAACTTTGAGGAAATAATTTGTTTTTTTTTTTTTAATTTTCATTATTATACGTTTTTTCTAGTTAGTAATCCTAAAAATAAAATCAATTTTTTTTATAAATACATATAAATATTTATATTACTGTATTATTTAATAAGTTTATTATTATTTAATTTCCTACACCATGAATTATAATTTATAAAGCAAAAAAAAAAATAAATAAATGAAAAAATATGTTTTGAAATAAATGTTTAAATATTTATGTTTGTCGTTTTTTACTTTTTTGTTTATTTCTTTTAATCCTTTAGTTTTAAACAACAATTTACAAAAACAAATAAAATGGGGTATCAACATAATTATTTTTGGCTAAGCATACAAATTTTTGAATGAATTTTGAAAAGAAAAAATAATACAATATCATCAAGTTTTGGCAAATGGATAGAGAATAACTTTATCTCAGGGAAATAAATGAAATGAGAGAAGTAGAGAAAATTATGAAAGCAAAAAATTAAGCATACTTTTAGGCGCAATGGAATTTTATTACTTCCAAATAATAAAATTTCAATGTACGTTTTCACTTAACTGCACAGTAAGAGAAAAATAATGAAATAGGAAAAAATGAAGCATACTTTTAGGAACAATGATTTTTTCCCTTATGCCCAAAGAAATTTGATTGATATGCAAGTAAAAAAAATGTTCATTGAATTTTTTGCCTATAATAACGAAATACGAGAAACAGAATGATATAGAAAAAAAATTAAGCATACTTTTAGGAGCAATGAGTTTTCTCCAGAAATTTGATTGATATGCGAGTAAAAAATTTTTCATTGAATTTTTTGCCTACCTTGACTATTAGGGAAATAGGAAATTTGAACAGTGTTGGCATGTTTTTTCCGGATGCCATAGTATTTTGTTGTTACATAATGGTCAGACTTAATCCCATTATTGGAAAATAATCCCATCTCATTGGAAAATAATGAAACATACTTTTAGGAGCAACGTTTTGGAATTACAAAACTTTCAGGTTTATAAGTCTCCAAAACGGTGTGAAATTCTCACAATACTTATTTGTAATTTTTTAATAATTTCGTATTGGTTTTTAGAAAATGGTTACCGGTTACTTGGTTCCGAAAAACCATCATATTGTCTAAAAACTGAATTTATTACTGCTATCTATGCATAGCTACAGCTCAAATTTGTTATTTTAGTGACATTTTACGAAATATTTTTATTTGGAAGTACAACGATTACCGGTTACTTGGTATTTCTTCCAAATAACTCAAATAGCTTTTCCCAGTCCATTACACAATAGTTAATTAAACTGTTTCTCTTTATTTTTTCAAAATTGAACTGCATCTCGGATATAGGTTACCGGTTACCCGATTTAAAAAAACCATCACATTTTCAAAAATTGGTTTATAAGTCTCTAAATCGGTGTGGAATTCAGACAATACTTATTAAAACCGATTTTTGTAATTTTTTATTAATTTCGTATTGGTTTTTAGAAAATGGTTACCGGTTACTTGGTTCCAAAAACCATCACATTTTCTTAAAGCTGAATTTATTACTTCTCCCTAGGAGAAGCTAAAGCTCAAATCTATTATTTTGGTGACATTTTACGAAATATTTTTATTTGGAAGTACAACGATTACCGGTTACTTGGTATTTCTTGATATTTCTTCCAAATAACTCAAAAAGCTATTTGAGTAAAATTCCTCAAAAAAATCTTATTATTCAAAACAGCGATTACCGGTTACTTGGGTTCAAAAACCATCATATTGTCTAAAAGTTGAATTTATTACTTATCTTCGTAAAATGCTACTCCTAGATTTGTAATGATAGATTTAGGAGCTACTCCTATTTTTTCCTAGCTTTGTAATGATAGATTTAGGAGCTACTCCTATTTTTATTTGGAAGTACAACGATTACCGATTACTTGGTACTTCTTTCAAATAACTCATAAAAACTTTTTCCAGTCACACAATAGTTTATTAAATTGATTCGATTTATTTTTTACAATTTTGTACTGTATTTTGGAAATTTGGTTACCGGTTACCCGATTCAAAAAACCATCTCATTTTCGAAAAATTGAATTTTTCCACTTCGCTAAGAGTGGGAAGAACTCAAAACAGCTATTTAAGTAAAATTCCTCAAAAAATTCTTATTATTCAAAACAGCGATTACCGGTTACTTGGTATAAAATATAAACCATCATATTTTTAAAAGCTGAATTTATTACTTTTCCCTAGGAGTAGCTAAAGCTCAATTCTATTATTTTAGTGAAATTTTACGAAATATTTTTATTTGGAAGTACAACGATTACCGGTTACTTGGTATTTCTTGATATTTCTTCCGAATAACTCAAAAAGCTTTTTCCAGTCACGGAATAGTTAATTAAACTGATTCTCTTTATTTTTTTCATATTTAAACTGCATTTTGGAAATTGGTTACCGGTTACCCGATTCAAAAAAAAAACATCACATTTTAAAAAATTGGTTTATAAGTCTCTAAATCGGTGTGGAATTCCCACAATACTTATTAAAAGCGATTTTTGTAATTTTTTTATTAATTTCGTATTGGCTTTTAGAAAATGGTTACCGGTTACTTGGTTCCGAAAAACCATCATATTGTCTAAAAACTGAATTTATTACTGCTACCTATGCATGGCCAGAACTCAAATTTGTTATTTTAGTGATATTTTACGAAATAATTTTATTTGGAAGTACAACGATTACCGGTTACTTGGTATTTCTTGATATTTCTTCCGAATAACTCAAAAAGCTTTTTCCAGTCACGGAATAGTTAATTAAACTGATTCTCTTTATTTTTTTCATATTTAAACTGCATTTTGGAAATTGGTTACCGGTTACTCGATTCAAAAAACCATCACTTTTTCGAAAAATTTGATTTTTTCCACCACACTAAGAGTGGGAGGAACTGAAAACAGACATTTAAGTTAAATTCTTCAAAAAATTCTTATTATTCAAAACAGCGATTACCGGTTACTTGCTAGAAATCATGTGTTTAAATCAAAAAGCTTTTTCCTGTCACACAGTAGTTAATTTAACTTATTTTCTTTATTTTTTTTTTAAATTTTGGAACGCATCTTTGAAATTGGTTACCGGTTACCCGATTCAAAAAACCCTCACATTTTCCAAAAATTGAATTTTTTCCATCGCACTAAGTGTGGGAGGAACTCAAAACAACTATTTAAGTAAAATTCCTCAAAAAATTCTTATTATTCAAAACAGCGATTACCGGTTACTTGGTACAAAACATGGGTTTATTACTTTCAAATAATAACAGAATGTTTTGCAATCACTCAGATAAATTAATTAAACTGCTTCTCTTTACTTTTTTCCTATTTCGAACTGCATCTTCGAAATTGGTTACCGGTTACCCGATCCAAAAAACAATGACATATTCGAAAAATTTAATATTTTCCACCACACTATAAGTGAGAGGAACTCAAAACAGCCATTTAAATAAAATTCCTCAAAAAATTCTTATTATTCGAAACACCGATTACCGGTTACTTGGTTTCAAAAACCATCATATTGTCTAAAAACTGAATTTATTACTGCTACCTATGCATGGCTAGAGCTCAAATTTGTTATTTTAGTGATATTTTACGAAATATTTTTATTTGGGAGTACAACGATTACCGGTTACTTGGTATTTCTTGATATTTCTTCCAAATAACTCAAAAAGCTTTTTCCAGTCCACTACACAATAGTTAATTAAACTGTTTCTCTTTATTTTTCCAAATTTGAACTGCATTTTGGAAATTGGTTACCGGTTACTCGATTCAAAAAACCATCACATTTTCAAAAATTGGTTTATAAGTCTCTAAATCGGCATGAAATTCCCACAATACTTATTAAAAGCGATTTTTGTAATTTTTTTTATTAATTTTTTATTGGTTTTTGAAAATGGTTACCGGTTACTTGGTTTCAAAAATCATCATATTGTCTAAAAGCTGAATTTATTACTTCTTCCTATGAGTAGCTAAAGCTCAAATCTATTATTTTAGTGACATTTTACGAAATATTTTTTTATTTGAAAGTACAACGATTACCGGTTACTTGGTATTTTTTTTTTTTTTTCAAATAACTCGAAAAGCTTTTTCCAGTCCACTACACAATAGTTAATTAAACTGTTTCTCTTCATTTTTTCAAATTTGAACTGCATCTTGGAAATTGGTTACCGGTTACCCGATTGAAAAAACCATCACATTTTCAAAAATTGGTTTATAAGTCTCTAAATCGATGTGGAATTCCCACAATACTTATTAAAAGCGATTTTTGTATTTTTTCTTTGATTTCGTATTGGTTTTTAGAAAATGGTTACCTGTTACTTGGTTCCGAAACCATCACATTTTCTTAAAGCTGAATTTATTACTGCTACCTATGCATAGCTAGAGCTCAAATTTGTTATTTTAGTGATATTTTACCGGTTACTTGATATTTTTTTTTTTTTTCAAATAACTCGAAAAGCTTTTTCTAGTCACGGAATAGTTAATTAAACTGATTCTCTTTATTTTTTTTAATTTTGAACTGCATCTCGGATATTGGTTACCGGTTACCCGATTCAAAAAAACCATCACATTTTCGAAAAATTGAATTTTTTCCACCACACTAAGAGTGGGAGGAACTGAAAACAGCTATTTAAGTAAAATTCCTCGAAAAAATTCTTATTATTCAAAACAGCGATTACCGGTTACTTGGTTCAAAAACCATCACATTTTCTAAAAGTTGAATTTATTACTTGTCCCTAGGAGTAGTTAGAGCTCAAATTTGTTATTTTAGTGACATTTTACGAAATATTTTTATTTGGAAGTAAAGCGATTACCGGTTACTTGGTATTTCTTGATATTTCTTCCAAATAACTCAAAAAGATTTTCCAGTCACACAATAGTTAATTAAAGGGATTCTCTGTATTTTTTTTTAATTTTGAACTGCATCTTGAAAATTTGGTTACCGGTTACTTGATTCAAAAAAACCATCTCATTTTGAAAAATTGGTTTATAAGTCTCTAAATCGGTGTGGAATTCCCACAATTCTTATTAAAAGTGATTTTTGTAATTTTTTATTAATTTCGTATTGGTTTTTAGAAAATGGTTACCGGTTACTTGGTTCCAAAAAACCATCACATTTTCTTAAAGCTGAATTTATTACTTCTCCCTATGAGTAGCTAGAACTCAAATTTGTTATTTTAGTGACATTTTACGAAATGTTTTTATTTGGAAGTACAACGATTACCGGTTACTTGGTATTTTTTTTTTTCAAATAACTCAAAAAGCTTTTTCCAGTCACACAATAGTTAATAAAACTGATTCTCTTTATTTTTTTCAAATTTAAACTGCATTTTGGAAATTGGTTATCGGTTACCCGATTCAAAAAAACCATCACATTTTCGAAAAAGTGAATTTTTTCCACCACACTATGAGTGGGAGAAACTGAAAACAGCTATTTAAGTTAAATTCCTCAAAAAATTCTTATTATTCAAAACAGCGATTACCGGTTACTTGGTATAGAACATGTGTTTATTTCTTCCAAATAATAACAGAATGTTTTGCAATCACTCAGATAAATTAATAAAACTGCTTCTCTTTAGTTTTTTCCTATTTTGAACTGCATCTTCGAAATTGGTTACCGGGTACCCGATCCAAAAAACAATGACATTTTCCAAAAATTAAATTTTTTTCCACACACTAAGAGTGGGAGGAACTCAAAACAGCTATTTAAGTAAAAATCCTCGAAAAAATTCTTATTATTCAAAACACCGATTACCGGTTACTTGGTATAAAACAAGTGTTTATTTCTTCCAAATAATAACAGAATGTTTTGCAATCACTCAGATAAATTAATAAAACTGCTTCTCTTTAGTTTTTTCCTATTTTGAACTGCATCTTCGAAATTGGTTACCGGTTACCCGATTCAAAAAACGATCACATTTTCGAAAAATTAAAATTTTTCCAGCACACTATGAGTGGGAGGAACTCAAAACAGCTATTTAAGTAAAATTCCTCAAAAAATTCTTATAATTCAAAACAGCGATTACCGGTTACATTTTACGAAATATTTTTATTTGGAAGTACAACGATTACCGGTTACTTGATTTTTTTTTTTCAAATAACTCGAAAAGCTTTTTCCAGTCACGGAATAGTTAATTAAACTGATTCTCTTTATTTTTTTCAAATTTAAACTGCATTTTGGAAATTGGTTACCGGTTACCCGATTGAAAAAAAATCATCACATTTTCGAAAAATTGAATTTTTTCCACCACACTAAGAGTGGGAAGAACTCAAAACAACTTTTTAAGTAAAATTTCTTAAAAAAATTCTTATTATTAAAAACAGCGGTTACCGGTTACTTGGTATAAAACATGTGTTTGTTTCTTCCAAAAAATACCATAATGTTTTGCAGTCACTCAGAAGTCAGTTTAGGTGATTTTCTTTAATTTTATCAATTTTGAAAAGGTTTTTTTTTTTTTTTTTGGAAATTGTTCATATTTTTCTCTTTTAATCTCTTTTCAATTTTTTCTCTGCCAGATAAAGTTATTCGGGAAAATTTACAGATAAAAATACATATGTGACAATTTTTAATGCCAGCATATATTTAAGTAGAAATGGTTGAAGGATCGAAAAAAATTAAATTATAGACACAAATATACAAAAGTTTTATAGTTTGGAAAGGACAAAAAGGAATTTTTATTCAAATAAAAATCAAAGTGGAATATCACAAACAAAGGAGAACCAAAAAGAGAGAGAGAGAAGACAAAAACGAACGAAATGGAAACGAAATTTATCAAAATTATTTGTTTGGTATTTATAACTGTTGTTTTTAAATTAGTCAAAATTTTATTGAATGAAAAAAAAATATTTAAAGAAAAATCGTAATTTATTTAGGCCCATATCATTAACAAAATTATTAAAAAAAAAAAAAAAAACGTATATTAAAAATAAAAACAACAAACAAAATTCAAGTTTCGGCATAGATTTTTGGACAAAACTCGTGTAAAAATAACAACAAAACTTTTCGGCATAACAACAAGACAAAACACAAAAAAAAACATATTGGACATTAGCTTTTATTAGAATTATAAACTAAATCAATTAAGAACAAAAAAAAAAACAAAACTTTTTCGGCTTAAACCCTAAATGTAAAAAAAAATTGAAATCAAAAAAATTTTGGCTTTAGAAAGAAAAGGAAATCCCCACTTTTTTAGAAATGTATACCTAACCTAAAAAAACTCACCCGAAAAAAAATTTAGAACAAAAAAAGGAAATAATTCTAATGAAAGCAAAACTAAATTTAGACTGAATATCTCTGTGATACTCCTTTAAAAAAAAAACAAACCCTAAGAAAAAAAAAAACAAATATTGTATTATAGTGGAGAATGAAATTATGAAGACAAATTTAAACAAAAACTATTAAAACTTTTGTAAATTTAAACAACACAACAAACGACATATAAAAATTTTAGGCCCTAATCAAAATTTGTGTAAAAAAAAGCATAACTAGAAATTAACAACAACTATATAATAACAATCTATCAAAATTTTTATGCAAAATTATCAAAATTTTTTACTCCATTTTAATAAAAACCCACCCCCACTCTTTATTTTTTAATTTTATTTTTGATAAATATTTTTTTTTAATTAATTTTCAAATGTATATAAAAAATATTTATTATCATCAAAACATATATTTCTACACACATTATTTGAATACACACAAAAAATGGCTCCAAAAATTTTAACAGAAACAACAACAACATAAAAATTACACTGACTGAACCAACACTATTCACAACAAAAACAACAACAACAATGAGTGAAAAAAACAACAACGTATAGTACAAGAGCTCAACAATGAAGTACAAAACTAGAAATAGTTATTCTATATTTTTTCTGGAAAAAAACTTGATTTTTTTTTAAAGTGGTTACCGGTTACTTTATACAAATGCGATTAAATTTTTTGAAAAAAAAACAAAAATAAATTTATTTTTTTCATACTACGGGAAGCAAAAGCTATAAAAACTATTTTCGGTAAAATTCGACTTGGGTATTTAAAATGAATACCGGTTACTTGGCACAAAAAATATATATTTGGGTTTATAAAAGTACACAATACATGTTAAAAGTTCGAAAATAACTATAGCAGCTATTTTTTATTATTTCAAATACAGTGGTATTTTAAATTTTAAAAGTGGTTACCGGTTACTTTATCCGAAATTATTAAATTTTTCGAAAAAATACTTATATTTTTGCACACTAATATTAGCAAAAGCTATAAGAGCTATATTCAGTAAAATTCGACTTAGATATTTCTAACGATTACCGGTTACTTAGTACAAAAATTAATGTATTTGGGTTTATGAAAGTACACAATACATTTTTGAAGTTCAAAAATAACAATAGCAGCTAATTTTATTATTTTAATTTATTATTTTAAACGTAGTTTTATTTAAAATTTTAATAAGTGGTTACCGGTTACTTGATCCAGAAATGATTACATTTTTTGAAAAACATGCATTTATTTTTTCATACTAAGAGTAGCAAAAGCTATAAAAACTATTTTCGGTAAAATTCGACTTAGGTATTTAAAACGAATACCGGTTACTTGGTACAAAATCGAGTGTATTGGGGCTTATAAAAGTACGCAATACAACTTTAATGTTCAAAAATATCAATAGCAGCTATTCTTTGATATTTCAAATACAGTTTTATTTAAAATTTTAATAAGTGGTTACCGGATACTTGATCCAAAATGATTACATTTTTTTGAAAAAAATGCATTTATTTTTTCATACTAAGAGTAGCAGGAGCTAAAAGAACTATTTTTAGTAAAATCCAGCTTAAATATTTCTCACGGTTACCGGTTACTTGGTACGAAAACGAGTACAGTTAGGTTTATTAAAGATCACAATATATTTTTGAAGTTTGAACATAACTATAGCAGCTAATTTTTTATTTTTTGAAACGTCGTTTTATTTTTATTTCGATTTTTAGAATACGGTTACTGGTTACTTAATCCAGAAATGATTACATTTTTTGAAAAACATGCATTAATTTTTTTATACTAAGAGTAGCACAAGCAATAAAAACTAATTTCGGTAAAATTTGACTCAGGTATTTAAAACGAATACCGGTTACTTGTTACAAAATCGAGTGTATTGGGGCTTATAAAAGTACGCAATACAACTTTGATGTTCAAAAATTATCAATAGCAGCTATTTTTTGATATTTCCAATACAGTTTTATTTCAAATTTTAATAAGTGGTTACCGGTTACTTGATCCAAAATGATTACATTTTTTTGAAAAAAAAAATGCATTTATTTTTTCATACTAAGACTAGCAAAAACTATAAGAACTATTTTTAGTAAAATCCAGCTTAAATATTTCTAACGGTTACCGGTTACTTGGTACGAAAACGAGTACAGTTAGGTTTATTAAAGAGCACAATATATTTTTGAAGTTCGAATATAACTATAGCAGCTATCTTTTTTATTTTTTGAAACATTATTTTATAGTTATTTCGATTTTTAGAATACGGTTACTGGTTACTTGATCCAGAAATGATTACATTTTTTGAAAAACATGCATTTATTTTTTCATGCTACGAGTAGCAAAAGCTATAAGAACTATTTTCAATAAAATTCGTCTCAGGTATTTAAAACGAATACCGGTTACTTGGTACAAAATCGAGTGTATTGGGGCTTATAAAAGTACGCAAGTTGTATTGCGATGTTCAAAAATATCAATAGCAGCTATTTTTTGATATTTCAAATACTGTTTTATTTAAAATTTTAATAAGTGGTTACCGGTTACTTGATCTAGAAATTATTACATTTTTTTTGAAAAAAATTCATTTATTTTTTTTCATACTAAAAGTAGCAAGATCTATTAGAACTATTTTTAGTAAAATCCAGCTTATATATTTCTAACGGTTACCGGTTACTTGGCACGAAAACGAGTACAGATAGGTTTAATAAAGAGCACAATATATTTTTGAAGTTTGAATATAACTATAGCAGCTAATTTTTTATTTTTTGAAACATTATTTTATTGTTATTTCGAATACGGTTACTGGTTACTTAATCCAGAAATGAATACATTGTTTTTAAAAAAAATGCATTTATTTTTTCATACTAAGTTTAGCAAAAGCTATTGGAACTATTTTCAATAAAATTTGACTCAGGTATTTAAAACGAATACCGGTTACTTGGTACAAAATCGAGTGTATTGGGGCTTATAAAAGTACGCAATACAACTTTGATGTTCAAAAATATCAATAACAGCTATTTTTTGATATTTCAAATACAGGATTATTTAAAATTTTAATAAGTGGCTACCGGTTACTTGATCCAAAATGATTATATTTTTTTCGAAAAAAATGCTTCTATTTTTTCATACTAAGAGTAGCAAGAGCTAAAAGAACCATTTTTAGTAAAATCCAGCTTAAAAATTTCTAACGGTTACCGGTTACGGGTTACTTGGTACGAAAACGAATACATTTAGGTTTATAAAAGAGCACAATATATTTTTGAAGTCCGAATATAACTATAGCAGCTAATTTTTTATTTTTAAAACATTTTTTAAATTTTAGTTTGATTTTTTTAATAAATGGTTACCGGTTACTTTATATAAAATTAATTACATTTCAGCAAAAAATACATTTATTTCTTCATAATAGGAGCAGGAAAAGCTATTCCAACTATTTTTAGAAAAATTCCGCCATATATATTTTTAATGATTACCGGTTACTTGGTACCATAACGCATAAATTTGTGTTCATAAAAGTACACAACACATTCTTCAAGGTCCGAAACAGCTAAAGCCTCCATATTAATGTCATGTTTAGGCATTTTTTGGGACTTATTTTGCAAATGGTTACCGGTTACTTGATTTTTAAATTCAGTTTTTTTTATAATTTATAAACAAAAATGCATTCTATGACTTTACTGCGGCTTTTATTAATAACGTTCTTTCATTTGCTGCAAACTTTTTTTCACATGATTACCAATTACTTAAATTTTAATACCAATTTTTTTCACATGATTACCAATTACTTAAATTTTATTACCAATTACCTGATTTCAAAAAGTTATTTCCATTAAGTTTCTTAAATAAAAATCTCATTCTTAACTTATTTTAAGTAAATTCACTCCTAAATACTGATTTTTTCAGAAAAATGTTACTTTTGGTTACCGGTTACTTGGTTTTGAATGTCGATTACATCACCTTAAAATGTTAGTTTTCATGGATTTCATTTATTTTTGGATAATTTAATGCAATATTAATCATAGATTTTTATTTTTATAGACATTTTCCAAATGGTTACCGGTTACTTGAATTTCAAAAACCTATACTTTTCATAGAAAATTTTATTCCTGTGTAAATTCAAGCAATAATACTCTTAATTATTGATTTTTTCAGAAAAATATTACTTTTGGTTACCGGTTACTTGGTTTTGAATGTCGATTACTTCGCCTTAAAATGTTAGTTTTCATAGGTTTCATTTATTTTTGTATCATTCAAAGCAAAATCAATCATGAATTTGTATTTTTAGACACATTTTCCAAATGGTTATCGGTTACTTGAATATTAAAAACCTATATTTTTCATAGAAAATTCTATTCCTGTCTAATTTTAAGCAATAATACTCTTAATTATTGATCTTTTCAGAAAAAGTTTACTTTTGGTTACCGGTTACTTGGTTTTGAATGTCGATTACTTCACCTTAAAATGTTAGTTTTCATGGATTTCATCTATTTTTGGATAATTTAAAGCAATATTAATCATAGATTTTTGTTTTTAGACACATTTTCCAAATGGTTACCGGTTACTTGAATTTCAAAAACCTATACTTTTCATAGAAAATTCTATTCCTGTCTAATTTCAAGCAATTATACTCTTAATTATTGATTTTTTCAGAAAAATTTTACTTTTGGTTACCGGTTACTTGGTTTTAAATTTCGATTACTTCACCTTAAAATGTTAGTTTTCATGGCTTTCATCTATTTTTGGACAATTTAAAGCAATATTAATCATAGATTTGTATT
>NW_026712390.1:1862740-1905240 GCF_030504385.1 Musca domestica | reverse complement strand
AGCAGAAATATTAAATTTTCAAACAAATCTCATAAACTTTGCTTATTAAATGTGAATTTTTGGCCTTAATTTATCTTTAACAAAACACTTTTCTTTTAACGAATACCGGTTACTTGATCCAAAATTAATGCAAATATTAAATAATTCAATTTAAATACCTATTTTTATTTATTTAATAGCAATCATACATAAAATGTTTTAACCTTTCGGTACTATTTTTGAATTTTTTTAAATGGTTACCGGTTACTTTTTACAAAAACCCTTAAAAAGCTTAATTTTTTCATTTAAAATGTAAACAATTTTTGTCAAATTGCTTCACAATTGGTATTGGTTTTTATTCCAGTATGTACATTTAAACGAGTACCGATTACTCGAATCAAAATATGCATATATTCATTAATTTTTTTTTAATTTTTCTTCTACGATATTAGCATCTGTAGTTTTCAATTATTCAAAATTATTTTAAAACATTTTTCAAACATTATTTACGCTTTTTTTATAAAATGAATACCGGTTACTTGATCCGAAATTAATGCCAATTGCATATAACGTAAAGGTATAGGCATTTTCTAATCATGAAATACCAAAACAAAATCAAATTCAATTGCTTTTGAACGTCTTTGATGCAGTTTCTAAATCGGTTACCGGTTACTCGCTGCAAAAACTGTAAAAGAAAAAAATGCATACAGATGTAACATAATCACTATTTAATTGTTAAGAAGGAAAATCTATACATTTAAACAAAATGTTTTATTATAATATTTTCGAAAACGGTTATCGGTTACTTTTTCAAAAATATTCATCAATTTCAGGAATTTTCGGGGTAACAAGTTTTCAATATATTGTTTATGGTGATTTTTTATGACCATTTTACGATTTTGTCTGCTTTTTACAAAACCAATACCGGTTACTTCTTGTAAAAATTATGGAATGAAATATTTTTTTTTTTTTTCAAATAATTTTTTTAATTATTTCAGTATGTAATATTGTTAGGAAGGAAAATCTATACATTTAAACAAAATGTTTTATTATAATATTTTCGAAACCGGTTATCGGTTACTTTTTCAAAATATTCATCGATTTCAGGGTTTTCCAGGATAACAAGTTTTAATTAAATTGCTTACAGTGATTTTTTACGCCCATCTTACGATTTTGTCTGCTTTTTATAAAACCAATACCGGTTACTTCTTATAAAAATTATGGAAGTTTGAACTAATATTTTTTTCAAATATTTTTTTTTTTAATTATTTCAGTATGTAATATTGAAAATCTATACATTTAAACAAAATGTTTTATTATAATATTTTCGAAACCGGTTATCGGTTACTTTTTCAAAAAAAATCATCAATTTCAGGAATTTTCGGGGTAACAAGTTTTTATTACATTGTTTATTTTTTATGATCATCTTACGATTTTGTCTACTTTTTACAAAACGCATACCGGTTACTTTTTGTAAAACTTGTGGAATTTTTTCTTTTTTTTCAAATATTTTTTTCTTTTTTTTTCAAATATTTTTTTCTTTTTTTCACAATATAATATTTTAGTAATTTATTTACTACGGAATTTTTATTTTTGAAATACTAAAAAAATCAATGTTTGAGGATTTTAATGATGGGTTTGAAATTATTTTAACGAAAAAAATTTCAAATATTTTTTATTTTGCAATACTAAAAAAAAATCAATATTTAAGGATTTTAATGATGTGTTTTGAAATTATTTTAGCGACTCCCTTTTCATAATCATTAATTATCTTAAAAAAATCAAACCAAACTAATGACAAATTAAAGAAACCAAAAAAAAAAATCCTTTCTTCTTTTAAAACAAAATATTAAAGAAAAAAAATTTAAATAAAAATTTATAAAAAAATCATAAAAATATACATCATATTTAGTGTTTAGAATATCTTTAATCAAAAAGAAAAAAAATTACAAATTTCGGTTATTTTTCAATTTTATGTTAACAACAACAACAACAACAAGAAAAATGAAAGAAAAATTCATGCAACAAAATCACTGTATTTCGGCTCCAAAAAAAAAAAAAAAACAAAACACACACAAAAACCAAATTCAAATTCAATTTGCCTAAAAACAACAACAACTACAATAAAACTAAATAAAACAAATATGGAGAATTAATAAACCAACAAGCAAATCAACAACAACAACATGAAAAACAATTCAAACCGAACAAGAAGAAATAGCCGCTTTCTGCAATAGTGATAATAGTTTTTAAGTCTATTAAAGAAATAAAATAAAATTATTAACAATAAAAAAAAGGAAAAAACATGTAAAACAGAAAACCAAGGCAAATTAAGTTAAATTTTATTTAAACAAAAGAAAAACAAAATAAAAAACAATAAAAAATTATATTAACAAGCAATAGCCATTAAGCCAAGAAAATAAAAATAAAGAAATGAATATAGATTTTTTTAAATTATTATTTTTAAGTATGTGCAAAAGAAAGCAAACTTAAAAAACCAGTATTAAATTTTAATAATCAAAAAAACCCAATATATTTTTTTTATAATTCATATCAACCTGAAAAAGAAAAAATAATTTGATTGTGTTTAATTATGTGTATTATATATAATAAAAAAAAAATACTATACTACCACACACACACACTCATACACACACATTGTCTCTTCTACAAAACTACATATGAAGGAAAATATTGAAAAATATATATAAAAAATACTATTTATTATTATTATTACCGGATACCAGCAACATCATAATTAACTTATAAGTGTTGTATGATTAAAACCAAGAAAAAAAAAATAACAAAGAAAACAGGCCAAGTAATTTACAACCTTAAAAAGAGAAGACAAACTACACCATCCCCCCAGAATCTCCCAAGAAGGAAAAAAAATAGTCAAATAATCTTGAAACCTATAGCCATGTAAATGAATGATAACAAAAAATTATGAAGATTGTAAAACCTCATCAAAAAATATGTATTTTTTACAGTTGTTATATATTAATTTTTTAAGGAAAATATTTATGACCACATGAGCTGAAAAGTTTTAAATTTAAAATATTCTACAAAATTATGCTCTTTATTCCATTCCATTCCAATGAAGTTTAAATCAAGTTTTCGAACTTTTCAGCTCATTCCATTTGAAATAATTTTATTTTGAAAAAAAAAAAAACTCAATACCACCATCACCTCCACAAACAACAACAACAAATCAATAGTAACAACAATAGCCTCAATATACCTTAAGTGAAATCTACAAAAAAAAAATAACAAAACAATAGAAATAGAACCATAGACCATAATTGCAAAACCATAAAACAATACAAAAAACCTCAAAGTGTCTGAACTCATCAAATTTTATCAAAATTCCAGAGAGCCCATCACAAGAAAAATAATCCACAAGGAGTTCAAAATATCGATGATTTTTGGTTATAATTTATAAATTAATTTTAAAATTGTTTACAATTTAATTAAACAAAAAACTCTTTAATAAATTCGATTTTATCACAAGCAAAATATTCCAAAATAAATTTTTGTTAAAATTTACAAATTAATTTCAAACCGTTTTAATAATTAATTGAAATTTAGTTAAAATTTAATTTAAAGCTTATAGATTAATATCAATTTAATTTTAATTTTTTTACAAAACTAATTCAAAAAATAATTTCAAAACTTTTTTAAAGCTTTAATTTAAAAATTAGTTTCAAAAATTATTTTAAAAATTAATTAAATCTATTTTAGGTACTAATTTAGAAATTATCTTCGAAGTTAATTTTAAAATTAATTAAAAATAAATTCTAAAATTAATAAATTATTTTAACAATTAAATTTGAAATTTATTTCAAAATTAGTTTGAAATATATTTAAAAATTGTTAGATATTAATTTTCATATTATTTGTTATAATAGATTTAAAATTAGTTTCTTAATTAATTATTAAATTTACTTCAAATTAATTTATTATAATTTATTATGAATATAAAATAAATTCTAAAATTAATAAATTATTTTAACAATTAAATTTGAAATTAATTTCAAAATTAGTTCGAAATCTATTTAAAAATTGTTAGATATTAATTTTCATATTATTTGTTCTAATAGATATAAAATTAATTTCTTTATTAATTATTAAATTTACTTCAAATTAATTTATTATAAATTTAAATTTGTATTTAATTATTTTTTTTTTCAATTATTTTAATAATTAATTTACAATTTAATTTAAAGTTTATAGATTAATATCAATTTAATTTTAATTTTTTTACAAAACTAATTCGAAAAATAATTTCAAAACTTTTTTAAAAATTAATTTAAAAATTAGTTTCAAAACTATTTAAAAAATTATTTTAAAAATTAATTAAATCTGTTTTAGGTACTTACTTAGAGATTATGTTCGAAGTTAATTGTAAAATGAATTGAAAATAAATTCTAAAATTAATAAATTATTTTAACAATTAAATTTGAAATTAATTTCAAAATTAGTTTGAAATCTATTTAAAAATTGTTAGATATTAATTATCATATTATTTGTTATAATAGATATAACATTAATTTCTTAATTAATTATTAAATTTACTTCAAATTAATTTATTATAAATTTAAATTTGTATTGAATTATTGTTTTTTCAATCAATATGCAATTAATATGAAAATTAATTTAAGGTTAATATTTCAATTACTGCATTTAAATTAATTTTTAATTTAATTTTTTTATTAATTTTCGAGTTTCTAATTAAATGGTATTTCTAAAATTAAATTTTTAGAATTAAAAAATTAAATTTGGAAATTAATAATCTTTTAAATAAGTTTCAAATTTAATTTTTTAATTAAGAGTTTATTTAAAAAAAAAGGGAATTTGCAAAAATTACAATTTTAAAAATTTATTTAAAAAATAACGAATCAATCAATTTTTAAACTAATCTACGTTGTAAAAATTTGTTAAAAAAAATATTTTAAATTAATAAGGAAATGAATTTTAAAACAATTTTAATAATAGTTTCAACACAAATTTACAAGAAATAATTTTTTCAATCAATATACAATTAATATGAAAATTAATTTTAGGTTAATGTTTCAATTACTGCATTTAAATTAATTTATTATTTAATTTTATGTTAATTTTCGAGTTTCTAATTAAATGGTATTTCTAAAATTAAATTTTTAAAATTAATAAATTAAAACTCAAAAATGAAATTTGGAAATTAATAATCTTTGAATTAATTTTAAAAATTTATTTTTTTAATTAAGGGCTTAATTAAGATTTTATTTAAAAAAGGGAATTTACAATAATTAAAATTTTCAAAATTTATTTAAAAAACCATTTTAAAATTAATTTGAATTAAATTCAAATTGTAAAATTAATTAAGAAATTAATTTTAAAACTATTTCATAATATCTTCAATACTAATTAACAAATTTATTTTGATATAAAAGTAAAAATTAATTTGAAAATTAATGTGATAATTAATTTGAAAATTAATGTTATAATTAATTTGAAAATTAATATCGAATTTAATTTGTCAATTATACAATGCATGTATTTAAAATTATTTTAAAAATTCCAATTTAACAGTTTTATTTAATTAAAAATAAATTAATTTAAATATTAATGTAATAAATTCAAAATTAATTAAAACTTTAAATAATTTTGCACTTGATTTATAATTTATTTAATTAATAACTTAATTATTAATTTTGGAATTAATTTAAAAATAATTTTACAATTGATTTCATTGATTGATTTTAATTTTAAATTGACTTTTACTTTAAAAATTAATTTAGAAATTTATAATTGAAAAAATAATTAATAGAAATATTTACAATTTAATTTCAAAATATATACGAAAATAATTTAAAGAATTATTTTACAAATTCGGTTTTAAATTTAATCAGAATTAATTTTAAAATTAGTTTCAAAATTTATTTGAAAATTAATTTTAAATAGCCTTTAAACTAAATAAATATTTATTTAAACATTGATCAAATTAATTAAAAAATTAATTTCAAATTAAAACCAATTTAAATATTAATTTCAAAATTACTGTTCAAATTACTTTGACTATTAAAAAATTAAGAGTTAAAAAATTATTTTTTAAAGATTAATTTAAAAGTTTATTTAATTTTAAAAATTAATCTAGACATTTAAAAACTTTTAAAAACTTATTTGAAAATTAAGCCAAATATTAATAAAAAATAACTTAAAACTTAATTTCAAAATAATTTTAAAAATTTATTTAAAACTAATTTTTTAAAATAATTTAAAGCTTTTAATTGAAATTAATTCAATAATTATGTTTGTAATTATTTTATTATTCAGTTTTAAGTTAGTTTAAAAATAAATTTAATTTTTTTTTCATTTTTTAATTAAATTTTTAAATAATTTAAAGTTTTTAAGTTAATTTAAAAATTTATTAAAAATTTATTTTAAAATTTAATTTCAATTTTGTTAATTAAAAAAAAACATTTAATTTGTCTATAATCAAAATAAGGTTCCTTAAATGTTGTTATAATCCAGGGGTTATAACAAATAAAAATAATAAAAAACAAAAAATAAAAATAATATAAATAAAATAAACAATATTTATACTATCCAATGAAAAAAAAAAACAAATAAACAATATTTTGAGTTGTATTTTGTACTTAATTTCTTAACACAAAGCGCCTACAAACAAAGCCCCCCAAATCAGAAATAAAACCAGTATTTTTTTAATTTTGTTTTAATAAATATAGCAGTTTATAACACAATGTATGATATATACCTACATAAAATCATGAAATCATATAAATAGTTAAATAGGCTTTACAAAACAATTGTATATTTATATTATTATATTTATATTGAAATAGCAACAATTACCTTAAAACAATAAACAGTAAATTAAATGAAAATAATAAGGAAACAAGAAAAAAAAATAAAATAAAAATAATAAAAGTGTTATATGAAAAAAAAGAAAAGAAACGAAAACAGAATACGGATGAATATCGCTCTTCTACCTCGATGTTTCTAAAAAAAGTGAATATAATTTATTATTTCTTAACATATTTTTATGTAACAAAAATATTTTATAAATTATTACTTAGTTACATACTTATTAAATATTTTTTTATTTATTTATGATTTTTTTATTTTTAAAAATAAAACTAATTTATTATTTCTTTAAAGTTTTTATTTGATTTTTCAAATAAAAATAAATTGTTTATATATTTATTTTTATTTATTTAATTTGGTGTTTGAAGCTCGTAATGGAGACTAGAGCTTAAGACAGAAAATTGTCTGTGCAGGTTGAGGCCTTCGTATAAGCCCCATATCACCGTACCTCCCGATATTCGGTATTTTGATGATTTTAGCGACATTATTTACCGGAATTGGTTCAAATTTAATATTTGTAGTCCGTAATGGATACTACAGCCTATGACAGAAAATTGTCTGTGCAGGTCCACGTTTTCATATAGGACCCGTATATCAGTACCTCCCGATATTCGTTATTTTAAGGATTTTGGCGACATTTTTCACCGGAATTGTTTCAAATTTGGAATTTGAAGTTCGTAATGGATACTTCAGCCTATGACAGAAAATTGTCTGTGCAGGTCCAGGTCTTCGTATAGGCCCCATATATAAGTACCTCCCTACATTCGGTATTTGGATGATTTTAGCGACATTATTTACCGGAATTGGTTCAAATTTAATATTTGTAGTTCGTAATGGATACTACAGTCTGTGACAGAATATTGTGTATGCAGGTCCTGGTCTTCGTATAGGCCCCATATATATTAGTACCTCCCTACATTTAGTTTTTTGACGATTTGGGGTACAATACGCACCGAAATTGTTTCAAATTTGGTATATGAAGTTCGTAATGGATGCTGTAGCCTATGACAGAAAATTGTCTATGCATGTCCAGGTCTTCGTATAGCTCCGATAAACAAAGCCTATGTGGGTCCACGTCGTATAGACCCCAATATAACGGCTATATTCGGTATTTTTAAGATTTTAACAGAATTTTTAACGGATTTTTTTTAATTTCCAAATTTGTCACAAATGGTGAAGGCTATTCACAGTTCGGCCCGGCCATACTTACTGCTTTTTAACTTCTTTCATCTCACCCTGTATTATATGTAATTTATTTTTATTTATTTTGACATATTTTTATTAATTTATTTTTTATTTATTTCATAAAAAATTTTTATTTATTATTATTATTATTATTATTATTATTATTATTATTATTATTATTATTATTATTATTATTATTATAATTATTATAATTATTATTATTATTTTATTTTATTATTATTATTATTATTATTATTATTATTATTATTATTATTATTATTATTATTATTATTATTATTATTATTATTATTATTATTATATTATTATTATTATTATTATATTATTATTATTATTATTATTATTATTTTTATTATTATTATTATTATTATTTTTTTTTTTTTTTATTATTATTATTATTATTATTATTATTATTATTATTATTATTATTATTATTATTATTATTATTATTATTATTATTATTATTATTATTATTATTATTATTATTATTATTATTATGATTATGATTATTATTATATTATATTATTATTATTATTATTATTATTATATTATTATTATTATTATTATATTATTATTATTATTATTATTATTATTATTATTATATTATTATTATTATTATTATTATTATTATTATCATTATTATTATTATTATTATTATTATTTTTACTATTATTATTATTATTATTATTTATTATTATTATTATTATTATTATTATATATTATTATTATTATTATTATATTATTATTATTATTATTATTATTATTATTATTATTATTATTATTATTATATATTTTTTATTACTTATTATTATGTTATTTTCCATAAATCTCTTTACTATTTATGTTAAAGAAATTGGTTGTTCCTAATTCTAGAATAATTTTATGATTTGAAAAAGAGTAGATTTTGAACTCCCAAAAGATTAAAAAGTTTTATATATATTCTTTGGGGTATTGGAATTTTGGTAAAAAACGGACCAACAATGTGACCAATAACAAAACAAAACAAAAAAATAGCCAAGCAACTTACAATAGAAACTCAATATTTTTTCAAAAAAAAAAAAAAATGAAATAACCAAGAATATTTTAAACATTTTTGCGTTTTGTTGAAATAGTATTGAATTGTTTGTTTACTAATTTTAATTTTTTTTGCAAAACAAATCAATATTTTGTAATTGTTTATAAAAAATAAAATATAGAAATATTTACAATCAAAATAAAACCGCAAAACCCCAACATAAGGAAAAAATGAAAATAATTATGTAAGGAAAAGAGAAAAACAAACACCTACACACACATAAATAGTTAAATAAAACAAGCAACCAAACAAACAAAAATAAAGATAGCTAAAAAAGAAGAATCCAAAAAATAAGAGATATAACCAAACTAACAAAAAAAATAGTAAAATTAAAGGCAACCATACAAGAGAAAAAAAATATGAAAATGAAATAATGAAACACCACCAAAAAGTATGCAGTGAAAAATAAAAATCTAAAAAGCCCCTAAAAGTATAGTAAGGATTTTTCTTAGTTTTTTGTTTAAGGAAAACTGGAATTTTTGCATCAGCATCAGAAGATGGAGAAGAATGAGACACCACATCAAAGCAACTAAACTGAATTTTTTAGTTTAAGATTATAATAATTTTTTTGTCTTATATATATACAACAAATATATACATACATAATTATATCCAACTATAAATAATCTACTTAATTCATAAATGGTAAATTAACGAAAAACTGAAATAATTTATAGCATTGAAAAATTGTATACGTAAAACAAGAACTACAACAACACAATACTATAATTTAAATTTTTTTTTATATATATTCCCAAGAAAAAAAAATATAAATAATTTAAATGAATGTTTATAAAGAATTATTAAATGATTGAACGGGTTCCGCGATCATTTTTACGACCTACATAATTCAATTGCCTCGTAAAATGACCGGATCCGGCTATCTCGCTCCATTTCCATCTGTAAACCAAAGCAAAATAAAACTGATAAATAAGTGAGAAATAAACTGGAAAACAATTGAAAAAAAAAAAAACAGAGCAAAACGAAACACATAAGCATATACTACTACATACATACCTACAACAACCAACCAACCAAACAATACGAAAAATAGTTAAACAAGAAAAAATCAATAACTAAATAAATAAAAAAACACAGTGAATTTGTTATATTTTTGTTTTTAAAAAACAATATCAATTGACAGGGATTATATGAAAATATAATAAAAAAAATACATGAAAATAATAAACCAATAACAAGCGAACCATAAGCAGAAAAATATGAAAATAAAACCAATAACAACAACAATATACACTCTATAGCAAGGAAATAAAATAGCAAAACCAAACCAAAAGAAAACAAACAATAGTTAAAAAAAAAAAACAATTTTTTTAAATAATAATTTTTACTAAAATTTTTTTTCATTTTTAAATTTTCTCTATATTTTTGTGTAATAATAAATTTTATTTAATAAAATAATTAATTTTACGCATGAAATTTTCACAATTTATAAGGAAAATAAATAATTATTTTAATTTTTTCAATGATTACGGAGAAAATCCAGGATATTCTTAAACAAGAGCTAAAAACAAGGCACATGTATGGTCATTTTTATTGCAAAGTAACCTAAGTGGTGGGGGCAAGTTCCCCTCTATTCCACACTTTTGGAAATTTTCAGATTAAGATTCCTCGGAATCCGTGCATTTTAGGTATATAGTCTCAACGGCAGAATTGCAAATAATAATTCGAGGAATATATTTCCCGAAAATTTTAACCCTCAAGTGGGCTAAATAATGGGTCTTTGTGGTCATTTTTCCAAAATATGGTTAAAAATTCCCTTGAAACGGGAATGTAACAAGTCAAAATGCTTTACAAAATTATTTGTCATAAAAATCTACTATAGGTCCTAGAAGACCTTAAGAGTCCAAATCTTAGGTAAACTCCAGGATCACATATATATCAAAAACACATTTTAGGGTTAAAACCGCACTTTGTGTGAGATTATGCAAAAATCTACAACAAAGCATCATTTTACAAGGATGACGTCAGAGACGAGAATATTCTCCATCAAATTTTACTATAAGTCAACAAGGAAAAGAAATCTCTATTTCAAATGCATATAAAACAAATAATTGCATGTTCCCCCTCTTCCACCCTTTTGAAAATGTTCGAATTAAGATTCCTTGGAATCCATGCATTTTAGGTATATAGCCTCAATGGCAATATTGCAGATAAAAATACAAGGAATATTTTGCTTGAATATTTTAACCCTCAAACAAGCCAAAAAAGGGTTCTCTTTGGTGCATTTTTTCAAAATATGGTTAAAAACTCCCTTTAAACGGGAACTTAGCAAGTCAAATTATTCTACGAAATTATTTGTTATAAAATTCTACTATAGGTCCTAAAAGATGTCAAAAGTCCAAATCTTACGTAAACTCCAGGATCTCATTTATATTAAAAACACATTTTAGGGTTAAAACCATACTGTGTGTGAGTTTGTGCAAATATTTATAACAAAGCATCATTTTACGAGGATGACGTCAGAGACAAAAATATTCTTCATTCTTAAAATCTTACTATAAGTCACCAAAGAGAGGAAAACTCTATTTCAAATGCATATAAAAATAAATAAATAAATAAATAATAATTGCAACTTGCCCTCTCTTCCATTTTTTTGAATATTTTTGAATTGAGATTCCTCGTAGTCCACCTATTTTACGTATATAGTCTCAATGGCAATATTACAGATAAAAATACGAGGAATATTTTTTCAGAACATTTTAACCCTCAAGCAATCCAACAAAGGGGTCTGTTTGGTCCATTTTTCCAATATATGGTTAAAAACTCCCCTTAAACGGGAACGTAGCAAATCAAAATTGTCTACAAAATTATTTGTCATAAAATTCTACTATAGGTCTTAGAAGATGTCAAGAGTCTAAATCTTACCTAAACTCCAGGATTTCATATATATTAAAAACACATTTTAGGGTTAAAGCCGTACTTTGTGTGAATTTGTGCAAAAATCTCCAACAAAGCATCATTCTAGAAGGATGACGCCGAAAACAAAAATATTCTCCATCAAATTTTACTATAAGTAACCAAAGAGAGAAAAACTCTATTTCAAATGGATATCAAAAAAAAATTAATAAAATAAAATAACAATAATAATAATTGCAACTTCCCCCCTCTCCACCTTTTTGCAATTTTTGAATTTAGAATCCACGGAATCCGTTCATTTTATCTATATAGTCTCAACGGCAATATTGCAGATAAAAATACAAGAAATATTTTGCTTTAATATTTTAACCCTCAAACAAGCCAAAAAAGGGGTCTCTTTGGTCAATTTTTCAAAATATGTTTAAAAACTCCCTTTAAACGGGAACGTAGCAAATCAAAATTGTCTACAAAATTATTTGAAATAGAATTCTACTACGGGTCCTAGATGATGTCAAGAGTCTAAATCTTACCTCAACTCCAGGATTTCAAGTATATATTAAAAACACATTTTAGGGTTAAACTCGTACTTTGTGTGAATTTGTGCAAAAATCTCCAACAAACCATTAATTTAAAAGGATGACGTCAGATACAAAAACATTATTCATCAAATTTTACTATAAGTCACCAAAGAAAATAAATCATATAGAGTCTCTTCGACAATATTCTACATCAAAATTCAACTAATATTTTGGTCAAACATTTTAACCCTCAAGCGAGCCAACAAAGGTGTTTTTTTTTTGTAAATTTTTGATTTGTCATAAAATACTACTATAGGTCCTGGGAGACCTCAAGGGTCTAAATCTTACCTAAACTCCAGGATTTCATTTATATCAACAGCTCATTTTAGGGTTAAATCCGTATTTTGTGTGAATTTGTGCCAAAATCTACAACAAAGCATCATTCTGGAAGAATGACGTCAGAGACAGAAATATTCTCCATCAGATTTTACTATAAGTCATCAAAGAAAAGAAATCCCTATCTCAATTTTATATCAAAAAAATAATTGCAACAATGTTTTCAAACAAAAAACATTCCCTTATTTCTTGATCAATTTTCCCCGGGACTTTTTCCGATGTAATGACTGAAAGTAATATAAAATTTCATTTTAGGCAATTGATGTTAAAAGAAGAACTATTCTACACCAAATTTCCATATAAATCTCAGGATAAACCATATACCTAGGTGCAATAGTTTTTATAAAAATGACATTCGAAACTTAGGTACTACAAGTGATTATTATGTGTTGCCTTTTTTGACTGTTATTTTAACACGTATCGCAATCCAAGTCAAAATCTCCCTGTCCTCTTGATTTTTTGGAGGAGATATTAAAGAAAGAATTATTCTACACCAAATTTCATTGGGAGTCTCCGAACAAAAGAAATTTGTATACCTAATATGTACCTTAAAAACTGGCATAATTTTTTTAAATAAAAATACCTCTTTAATTTTTTGATTAATTTTTCCCCGGACTTTTTACGATGCCTGAAAGTAACATAAAAATTCATTTAAGGCAATTGATGTTAAAGGACAAACTATTCTACACAAAATTTCACTATAAATCTCAGAACAAACCATATACCTAGGTGCAATAGTTGAAATGAAATTATATTCGAAATTTAAGGACTATAAGTGATAATTATGTGTTTGCTTTTTTGGCTGTTATTTTAACACGTATCGCAATCCGAGTCAAAATCTACCTTTATACTCAATTTTTTGGGGAAAGTGCTAAAGTAGGAATTATTCTACATCAAATTTCATTTGGGGTCTCTGAACAAAATAAATTTGTGTACCTAATACGTACCATAAAAAATGGCATAAACTTTTTTAATAAAAAAAAACCATGTTAATTTTTTGATCAATTTTTGGCCGCACTTTTTTCGATGCCTGAAAGTAACATAAAAATTCATTTTAGGCAATAGATGTTAAAGGACGAAATATTCTACACAAAATTTCACTATAAATCTCAGAACAAATCATATACCTAGGTGCAATAGTTGAAATGAAATTTTTTTCGAAATTTAAGGACTACAAGTTATAATTATGTGTTTGCTTTTTTGACTGTTATTTTAACACGTATCGCAATTCAAGTCAAAATCTCTCTTTGGTCTTCATTTTTTGGAGAAAGTGTCAAAAAGAGAATAATTCTAGATCGAATTTCATTGGGAGTCTCTGAACAAAAGAAATTTGTATATATGATATAAACTATAAAAAATGGCATCAATTTTTTTTATTAAAAAAAATTGCAATAATAATAAATATTTCTTTGAGCTTTAGGTCTGGGTTTTTTTCCTTTATTAAAATCCGATATTTCGCAATGGGTTACATTGCATCTTCAGGGAGATCTACAAAAATACATTTTGATTTTTATATTTCATGTTATCACAGCATTAAATTATTTAACAAAACGATAAAAGACAAACAGAAAAATACACAGAAAATAAATATATTGCTTACATGTAAAACATCTATAAAAGTGTCAAGTTTTACTTAAACCTACGATAGAATTTCACTATCATCGTCTGTGGTAAATATTGCACTGAGTTGTTTTACATATTGCACGATCTATTTTTCTGTGTGAGATGGCGGTAGCAATAAGCTGCGTTGTCGGTGTCGCTCTTATAGTTTATTCTCTTTGTTGTTGGTAGGTTATTAATATGTAACATTTCTAAAGTCAATCTCCTGTTGTAGTTACTCTCCGTTTGTAGTATTTTAATATTCCCAAAGTTTGGTGTGTGGTTATTTCTCCTGCAATGCTCAGCAAGAGCTGTTTTTTGTGTCTCATTTTCGTTTCTGCATTTGATGTTTGATTTGTGTGCAGACATTCTCGTTTTAAGTCTGTTTTTTGTTGTCCCAACGTACAGTTTCCCACATTTTTCGTTGTTGTTTCCCTCGCATTCAATTTGGTAAATTACGTTGTGTTTGTCTTCGGTGTTTATTTTGCTTTTAGTGTCGCTGAAAAACTTTTTTAGAGTGTTGTTCGTTTTTTGCGCTATTGCAAATGTATTCTTGTCGTATATGTTAGATTTTAAGAACCTTTCTGACATGTGTGGTATGTAAATCATCGACTTGTATGTTTTTTCCTCTTTTTCCTGCTTTGGTCTTGTGGGTCTATATTCAATAAAGTTGTTGATCATGTTCATTGGAAAATTATTCATTGTCAATATTTCTCTGATTTTGTTTTTGTTTCGGCTGTGGAATTTTTCGTCACTTATATTCAATACTCTGTGTACAAAATTTTTAGCAGTGTTAATTATTATTTGTTTCGGATGCTTTGAAAAGAAATTAATGATTCTGCCAGAAGCTGTCGGTTTTTGGTACCAATCAAATTCTATTTTCTCATTGTTCCTACAGACTATTGTATCCAAATAGGGTAATCTTCCATGTAATTCTTCCTCCATCGTAAATTTGATATTGTTATTAAAGCTGTTTAACATTGTCAATGTGTCTTGTATTGCACTTGCTTCAAGAATCACAAAAAGATCGTCAACATACTTCGTCACAATCGTCGGTTTTGTTGTAAGTTTTTCCAAACAGGTGTCAAGTAATTTCTCCATCACCAAATCGGCTACAATCGGAGAAGCCGGCGAACCCATTGGAAGTCCTCTCTTTTGTTTGTACACTTTGTCGTCAAATTTGAAATAGCGGTTGTCCTTGATGCAGAAAGTAAGAATATTGAAAAATAAGACCTTTGTCATATTTGTATATTCTTTTATTTCGTCCCATCTATCTTCTATTAAACGAATTCCTAAGTCTACGGGAATGCTAGGAAACAGGGAAACAACATCAAAGGACACCATTCTTTCCGTTTTTTTGATGGTGACCTTCTGTAGTTTATCCTTAAATTTTTTCATTTTTCAAAAACATTTTTCAAAATGTTGACGATATATCTGCAGAGTTTAATTGATGGAGAATTGACTGATGAGCAAATTGGACGCAAAGGGTAATCTTCCTTGTGGATTTTAGGAAGTCCGTATAATCTAGGAGCTGTGGCCACGTCTGTTTTCAGTCTTTTCTTTTCTAAAACTGAAATTATATTGTTTTTAAACAGTTCATCTACCAGTTCATTATTTCTTTTTATTAAATGTGTTGTAGGGTCCTTATTTATACGTTGATATATCATAATGTCATTTATTATATTATTCATTCTTTGTCTGTAGTCATTTTTATTCATTGCAACTGTAACATTCCCTTTATCAGCATTTAATTTTAAAATATTTTTGTTTTTATTCAAAAAAGCTCGAGTGTGTTCCACTGTGTTATTTATAAACTTATCTCTCCCGTCTTCTCTCATCTTATTGATGTGTGAGTCAAATTTAAGTAAATTGTTAATTTTTTGATCAATTTTTCCCGGACTTTTTTCCATTGAATGCCTGAAAGTGAGATAAAATTTAATTTTACTTGGAAGGTGTCAAAAGAAGAAATATTCTACACAAAATTTCACTTTAATTCTCAGAACAAATCATATATAAAGGTACAATATTTTTATGAAAATTACATTCAAAACGTATGTACTAAAATCGAAAATTATGTGTTTGCTTTTCTTAATGTTATTTTTTGGAGAAAGTGTTAAGAGAGAATTTTTCTACATCAAGTTTCATTGGGAGTCTCTGAACAAAAGAAATTTGTATAATGAATATTTACCATAAAAATGGCATCAAGTTTTTTTTAATAAAAAAAAAACTTGTTAATTTTTTCATCAATTTTTCCGGGACCTTTTTCGATTTGATGACTGAAAGTGAGGTAAATTTTTATTTTTCTTGAAAGGTGTTAAAAGAAGAAATATTCTACACCAAATTTCACTATAAATCTCAGAGTAAACCATATATCTAGGTATAATACCTTTTATGAAAATTACATTCGAAATTTAAGGACTATAAGTGATAATTATGTGTTTGCTTTTCCCACTGTTAATTAAACACGTTTCGCAATCCAAGTCAAAATCTCCCTGTCCGCCTGATTTTTTAGAGGAGATATTCAAGAAAGAATTATTCTAGATCAAATTTCATTGGGAGTCTCCGAACAAAGGAAATTTGTATACTGAATATTTACCATAAAAAATGGCATCAATTTTTTTAATTAAAAAAAATCTTGTTAATTTTTCATCAATTTTCCCCGGACTTTTTTCGGTTGAATGCCTGAAAGTAACATAAAATTTAACTTTAGGCAAAAGAAGTCAATAGGAACAATTTTCTACACAAAATTTCCATATAAATCTCAGGATAAACGATATATCTAGGTACAATAGTTATTATGAAAATTACATTCGAAATTTAAGGACTATAAGTGATAATTATGTGTTTGCTTTTTTGACTGTTATTTTAACACCTATTGCATTCTTAGTCAAATCTCCCTTTGCACTTAATTTTTTGGATAAAGTGTCAAAGAAAGACTTATTCTATATCATATCTATATCTCTGAAGAAAAGAAATTTGTATATATAATATAAACCATAAAAAATGGCATCAATTTTTAATTAAAACAAAAAATGTTAATTTTTTGATAAATTTTCGCTGGATTTTTTTCGATTTAATGCCTGAAAGTGACGTAAAATTTAATTTTTCTTAGAAGGTGTTAAAGGAGGAAATATTCTACATAGCATTTCACTATAAATCTCAGAATAAACCATATATCTAGGTACAATAGTTGGTTTGAAAATTACATCCAATTTTTTAGGACTACAAGTGGTAATTATGTGTTTGCTTTTCTTACTGTTATTTTAACACATATCGCAATCCGAGACAAAATCTCCTTTTATACTTAAATTTTTGCGGAAAGTGCTAAAGTAGGGCTTATTCTAAATCAAATTTAATTGGGAGTCTTTGAACAAAAGATATTTGTATATTTAATATGTTCCATAAAAAATGGCATTAAGTTTTTTTTTAATAAAAAAAACCTTGTTAATTTTTTGATCAATTTTTGACGGACTTTTTTTGATTTAATGCCTGAAAGTGAGGTAAATTTTTATTTTACTTGAAAGGTGTTAAAAGAAGAAATATTCTACACAAAATTTCACTATAAATCTCAGAGTAAACCATATATCTAGGTACAATACCTTTTATGAAAATTACATTCGAAATTTAAGGACAAC
Organism: Musca domestica; assembly: GCF_030504385.1. Classification (NCBI taxonomy): domain Eukaryota; kingdom Metazoa; phylum Arthropoda; class Insecta; order Diptera; family Muscidae; genus Musca; species Musca domestica. Next base: position 1,887,091 of record NW_026712390.1, on the reverse strand, counting down.
AAGTGATAATTATGTGTTTGCTTTCTCACAGGTTACTTAACACATATCGCAATCTAAGTCAAAATCTCCATTTTCCCTTCATTTTATGGAGAAAGTGTCAAAGTAAGACCTATTCAAAATCAAATTTTATTGGGAGTTTCTGAACAAAAGAACTTTGAATACTTAATAGGTACTACAAAAAATGGCATCAGTTTTCTTAAATAAAAAATTCTGTTTATTTTTTGGAAAATGTAACACTTTTTTCGAATTTAGCACATTTTCTTATAATTTCACTGCACTGCAATAGCCAATCTGTTCTTGTTTTTAGATCGCACCCCTAAAGGAGATTTCGGTTCTTGGGCCAAATATTGTTAAGGCCCTTATAAAGTTCTGACCATGTACAAGGAGGCCCCTGTAGTTTGAGATATATTTCGCAATATTTAGGATAAAGCTTTCAAAATTTGATGGAGATCTTTGGATTACATCCAGAATTATTGGTACAGAAATGAGTCGGTCCACTTTTTGGAACAGCCGCCTTATAAGGATAACTCCGATTTCAAGCATTTTGAACGTTTTTGCCATGTTTTCCATTTAATTTCGCCAAATGTTGACATTTTGAGTTCTTATTAAGTAGGTCCTTTTTATTAATATACCCCCTGATTTTAATTATTTTGGGGGTCTTGACCATATTTTCGAATCGAATTCGAAATCTGTCCGACAGGAGGACTATAATATAAATTTAATATAAAGGACCCTCATATTAAAAAGTCATATTAAATTAAAAACTAATATTGAAATTAGGAAATAAGCAAAATCGATTAGAAAATGTGGCCAAGACCCCCACAATAATTAAAATAGGGGACTTCTTTACAAAAGGGCTGTGCTAAACGTATGCGAAGTATTGCTTATTTTTATTCTAAATTCATGCCTTGCCACCTGATTTTTATTTCAGGCAGACATCTCAGGCAGATCTTCGGATTTCAATTTATAAAAAAAATGTTTATAAATTGTGAAAATTGCATGCACTTCAATTTTATTTTTTTTTTTTTTTTTAATTTTCCCATGTACATATTGTTTATACATAGTAAATAAAAAACTTGATTGATTTTACAAAACCAAAAAAAAAAAAATACTTTACAAGGAATCTACAACAACATCCAGCAATACAATTGGTTTTCCCCTCAATCCCTCCCTCCCCGTGTAAACACCTTAAAACAGAAAGAAAAAAACAATTGAGCAAATAAAAGGAATTACTGTTGTAATTTAAATAATATACAAACCAAAAACAAAAAAAAAGCAAACAACAGCAACAACAAAAATAGTACCATGATTAACAAACATATTTATATTTATTAAAAAAAAATTACAAAATAATTAACAACAAATATTTTTTGGTTGTTTCCTAATTTTTTTATTATTATCTGTTCTCAGTTTTACAAAATATCATCAATTCAGCCTTAAATCAAAACAAAATAGTTTTTTATACACTTTTTGTCTTTTACATATCCACCATCAAACAAAACAACAAAACACAACAAAAACAAAGAAAAAACTGAAGATATTACCACAAAATAAAACAAAAACCAGCAAATATATAAGTAAATATCAATTTTTTATACATAAATATTTACCTATATATACAAAATATTTAGCCAACAAGAACTTCCTGTTTTTTTTTTTTTTTTTTTTTGTTTTAATCGGATTTTTCTGTTACAAATAGCAAGACTTTTTAATTTTTTTCAATGTGTTACAACAATATGTTTTCTTGAATTTCTTTAGAACATCAGAAAGTGAGAAAAACTAATCTTTATAAAATAACATAATAATAAACAATATCTGTGAGAAATATATTTTCAATTACGTTTTGAAATTTAGGCAAAAAAAAGTTGCTTAAATTGCAAATTCGAAACGTAAAATGTATAAAAGTTTTTAGCCGTTAAAGGGGTTTTGAAAAAAAAACCAAAATGAATTCTTAAGTACAGTGGTGATATATAGGGGGATTTCGTCATCCATAATATAAGTGAAAAAATAATACAATTGGGTATTTCTTTTAATTAAAAAAAATATTTTTTAATTTTTATAAATTATTTATTGAGAACAAATATTTTATTTGAATGAAGCAACATCTTATGGTTTAAGCAATTGAAATTGTTCATGTGTACAAAAGCGACATCTTTGTGTCAGTAACATTAATTCTCAAAACAATTAAAAGCTTCATTGAAGTTTAAAAAAAAAATATTTGTTTTTTTATTTATATATTTTTTCTTTTTTCGACTGAATTAATTTCAAGTAGAAAGAAATAGTCTGTTCTAATCCCGAATAGAGCCTCTTTAGTTTATTTTTATTATATTAAATACATATTTTTAATAACATTTTTTTAATTTTCTTTTAATAAGGCAACATTTTCAAAAAATAAAAAAAAAATAAGTAAATATTTTTTTGAAAGGAAATAACCAATTTAATTCAGGTTCAGACATTTTTTATTGAAAGCAAGTGTTCTTATTTAGAATAGATATTCGAAATATTTATGTGAACAAGAGCGACATTTCTATCTCAGTTATTTATTGCTATATTACTCCCTAGACGCTATTGATCTTACTTGGCACTCTGATCTGAAGTTTAGTGGTTCACTATTATGTCAGAAAACCCAGTTCTCGAAATCATTTCAAGCTTTATTCTCTTTTAAAAATATATGTTTTTTCACTAAAATACTTTCTGGTGAGTGTTCGCCCTAGACACTGAAAATAGTCAGCACGAATACCGACAATAGCCTGTTACATTTATCGTAAAACTTCTTATAAAATAAAAAATAATAAAAAAATATTTTATAATTTTCTTAAAAAAAAAAATCAAATAAAAATTTTTTAATTTATTTAAAGGATATAACCAATTTAATTCAGACTAAGATGTATATATATAATTTTTTTTCTTTTTTTTTTTTTTTTTTTTTTGAGAAAAAAATATATTTATGTGCTCCAAATCTTCATGAGAACAACAGCGACACCTCATTCTCAGTTATTCATTGCTAACTTACTGCATAGACCCTATAGACAAATTTAATTAATAAAAAAAATCTTGAATTAATGTACCTTGGCTCTCAGAGCTGAAAGCTTTTAGTTCAAGTTTCAAAAATAGTTTGTCCCACTCAAAAACATCTGCCCATATGAAGATGGCGCTCATCATCAAACAAGTCATAAGTTTAGTCACTTAAATATTATTTTAATTGGATTGATCTCATTTGGATGTTTGAACTGAAAACGATTGGTCCCAGTAACATATTACATTGCAAAACGTCAGCCGATATGAAGATGGCGCTCATAAAAAAAATTAACAATTGGCATTGATAACATCTGGGCATCTACACACTTCAGGACAAACTTATTTGAGTTAAAAAGAATTATTATTGTTTTAATTAAATTAAAATACCTTAGTTTTCTAGGCTGATAGCAATTGGTTCAAGTCCCAAAAATAATGTTTTACATTCAAAAACATCTCACTATATGAAGATGGTGCTCGTCGAAATATGAATTACAAGCTTAATTTATTTTTAGGGAATATTGGTTTGCCTCGACACTCAAGACCGATTTGCTTACATTACATTTTAATTTAACTGATCTCCTTTGGCTTTCTGAGCCAACACAATTGGTCCCAGTCCCAAGAATAGCATTTCACAGTCCAAAAATTATACTATGTGAAGATGGCGCTCGTCATAAAAGTCATCATAAAATAAATGACTTAAAAAAAACATTCATTTCGAGCAACTGAGGTCTGACAACCTGGGTTGCTCGTTTTTATACCATTGGTGTTCCTCTTCTTCCACCTAAAAGTATGCTCATATGTTTGTATTTTACAAGCCATTTCAACTCATCCAGCATCTACATAAAGATGGCGCCCAATATAGCATAAAGAACAATATCAAATATCTTTTTGGAAAGCCTGTCAAGTCTATTTACGAATTTCAAAAAAAATTCGACAGTTCTGTTCATAGCCTTAATTTTTCTTTGGATATTTTTTTTCAAGAAGGATTTCAGACTTTTTCTTACCAAAATATATTTTAAAACATTTTTATATTTCCATATGGAGATTACACTCCACATGCAATCTCAATTTACGTTTTGGGACCATAGGTGCAGGCCAGACTTGTTATGCTTGGTTGCTCGTTTTTATTTCATTGGACCATTTTAGTTTCTAATTCTTCTCAGCCTAAAGGTATGCCTGTAAGTTTCAATTTTACAGTTTTTTTTAGCATAATGCAGCATCTGCATAAAGATGGCGCCCAATATAACATAAATTACAATATCAGTTATATTATTGGGTCCATTGCTTACTTTGGATAAAACAGGCGAGTTCAGATATGCTTCATTGTTCGTTTATATTCCGCCGGACTATTTTAATGTTCCTCTCTAAATATACGCCTGAAGGTATACCAATAAGTTTGTTTTTTACAAACTTCTTAACCTTATCCAGCGTCTTTATAAAGATGGCGCCCAATGTAATACATATCATTGTATAAATTAATTATTTTGAATACTCAAGACGTGGACTATTTGAAATACTTTTTATTTACATTTAACAACATGTGGATTTAAAAAAAAATCAAAAAATTCATTCAACAAGACGTCAATTTAAGTAAAATATTTACATTGATTTTACATCACCAAGATGTAGATTTTTCAAAATATCTTTTTGAAACCTTCAAAAAGAAAGACGTGGAATTTATAAATATTTCTTTAAAGTCTTTAACAGAACGTGGATTTTTTTTTAAATATATTTATTTAAATTATTTAACAAGACTTTTTTCAGTATTTTGTTAAAGATTTCAACAAGACATGGACTTTTAAAATATTTTTTAAAGCCTTCTCTTTTTCCTGATTTTTTTTTTAATATTTTTTTCAAAGGATCCATAAGGACGTGGATTTCTTAAAATATTAATTTCTTAACATCCATAAGGACGTGGATTTTTTTAAAATATTTTTTAAAGCCTTCAACAAGACGTGGATGTTTGAAATATCCTTTTAAAGACTTCAACAAGACGTGGATTTTTAAAAATATTTTTTAAAGCCTTCAACTAGACGTGGACTTTTTAAAATATTTTTTAAAGCCTTCAACTAGACGTGGATTTTTTAAAATATTTTTTAAGCCTTCAACAAGACGTGGATTTTTTAAAATATTTTTATAAAGCCTTCAACAAGTCGTGGATTTTTTAAAACATTTTTTTAAAGCCTTCAACAAGTCGTGGATTTTTTAAAACATTTTTTTAAAGCCTTCAACAAGTCGTGGATTTTTTAAAATATTTTTTAAAGCCTTCAACAAGTCGTGGATCTTTAGAAATATTTTTATAAAGCCTTCAACAAGTCGTGGATTTTTTAAAATATTTTTATAAAGCCTTCAACAAGTCGTGGATTTTTAAAAATATTTTTATAAAGCCTTCAACAAGTCGTGCATTTTTTAAAATATTTTTATAAATCCTTCAACAAGTCGTGAATTTTTTGAAATATTTTTTTTAAAGCCTACAACAAGACGTGGATTTTTTAAAATATTTTATTAACCCCTTCATCAAGACGTGGATTTTTTAAAGCCTACAACAAGACGTGGATTTTTTTAAATATTTTTTAAAGCCTTCAACAAGGCGTCGATTTTTTTTAAATCATTTTTTGAAAGCCTTCAACATGTCGTGGATCTTTCAAAATATTTGAGATCATCCATAAGGACGTGGACTTTTTTTTAATATTTTTTATCATCCATAAGGACGTTGACTTTTTTTAATATTTTTTATCATCCATAAGGACGTTGACTTTTTTTAATATTTTTTATAATCCATAAGGACGTGGATTTTTTAAAATATTTCTGTAAACCCTTCAAATATATGCGGGTTTTTTAAATATCTTTTTAAAGCCTTCAACAAGACGTGGATTTTTTAAAATATTTTTAAAGCCTTCACCAAGTAAATTTCTTAAAATTTAGTCCCAAATGTCCCAAATGGTAAAGAAATTTTGTATAGGATGGATTTTTAAGTCCCCAATAGACGGGATTTTTGAAATAAAATGTGTTTTTAAATCCCCTATGAATGTGATTTCTTTTTTCAAAGAATGATGTTTAAATTTCCCTCTGGACTTGTATTTTCCTAGAAATATAGTCTCGAATCTCAAAAGGACTAGATTTTTTCCATTCTTTTTTTAAAATGTGGTTTTCCCAGCCTCCAAAAGATGTGTTTTTATTCAGAATATTTTTGCTTTTTCCCAATGGATTTTTTTAAATATTTATTTTCTAAACCAATTTTTCAAAATTTAATTCAAGTTTTATATATAGTTCTTCTAAAGACTGCAGTTTTCTGGACCTCATGTCGTATACTCCATGTCATAACTCATACGCCCCAAATTACCAAAAATCTTTTACTCTTGAATTATTACATGAATATTTATTTAATGGATATTTTTTCCATTCCAAATATCCAAATAAAATTTTTTTCTATTGTTGTTTTTTTCTGGTCCTCCTATCGTCTCCGCCTAAGATTATTTTATTTTGTATTTTTTTTTTTATTTTTTTTTTTATTTATTCATTTTTTTTTTAATGTCACCATTTTAAAATATCCTAAATATACTAATCCGCAATGTTGAAAATTTCTTAATATTCTAAATTTGATTAAATTATAAGGTGCGCCATCTACAATTAGGTTTTAAATAATTTTAACGACGACGTGTTAAGAGACCAAAAAATAAGTTACCAAAAATCTATAACCCTTCAATTATTACAAGAATATTAATTTAACGGATATTTTTTCCACTCCAAATATCCAAATGCCTCCAAATAATATTTCTTCTATATTAACTGTTGTTTCTGGTCCTCCTATCGTCTCCGTCCCAGATTATTTTATTTTTTTATTTTTTTTTTTTTATTTATTTTATATTTTTTTATTTATTCATTTTTTTAATGTCACAATTTTAAACATTCCTAAATATTTAAAATTACCATTGTGAGAATTTCTTAAAAGTTATTTTTAAAATCCGCAATGTTGAAAATTTCTTAATATTCTAAATTTGATAAAAATTTTAAGGAGCGCCATCTACAATTAGGTTTTAAATAATTTTAACGACGACGTCTTAAGAGACCAAAAAATAATCTCGGTTTACTTAAAAAAAAGTATGTATGATATGTTCCGACCGGGTACCCCTAAATCTCCACTGTATTTTATTATCGGATATAAAGGAAACCCCGAAAACCAAATTTCAAAAATTTTGATTTTTTAAAAAAATAGAAAACAAAATAAATTTATTTTTACCATATCAACAAATTATGTTCACTACAACAACAATAGCCTAAACAATGATGATGATACAACAAACAACCACAACTGCAAACAATAGTACAATAATTGATATATATACAAAACAACAACAACAATATACTGAATTTTTTATTTAAAAAAAATGTTTTTGTTTTCTTTTACAAAAATGAAACAGAAAATCTTCTATACAAAAACAATAGCCAAGCTAATAAAAACAAAAAAATCTCAACAAAAAATCAAAATGAATTTTTTTTATTAATAAAAAAATAAATAAAAACAAAACTGCAAAATATATTTTTTACAATGATGATACCACAAATATATACAAGAAATAAAAGAAAACAAAACAATAGATTTTTACAACAACAAAACAGAATGTGAGAAAATAGCAACTATTTCTTAAAAACCAAAAAAAACGAAACAATAACAAAAAATAGCAAAATAGAATAATGGGAATTGATTCGGAAATGGATAAGTTTCGAATAATTCGCATTGTTCTTTGTATGTTTTTTTTTCTTCTTCTTTGTATTTTCAAATACAAAAACTACAAAAACAAATAATTGATATTTACAATAAATAAAAGCAATAAAATTTTATATTACAAGAATTACAACAACAACACCAGCTAAATAATTTACAGCTCAAAATCTCACTTTACTGGTAAACACAATTTTTTGAGGTTGTTCTGTTTTGAAAATAGTCTGGAAAACAGTTTTGAAAATTTTCTTCTGTTTAAACAAAAATAAAAAAAATAAAGAAAACCCCCAAAACCCAATCCTCTCATCCCCTCCCCCATTAAAATCCACCTCCTCACACAAAAACACCACTCTCACAACAATAGTTTAGGCTGAAGACAACAGCAATTGAATACCACAAATTTTGAGTTATAATTTCGAAACAAAATAAAAACTTATTTTTGGTAACAACATTTTTTCAGTTACAGAAATCTAAACCAATTTTTTCAGTTTCTGTGAAACAATCAAATGCAACTGCAACAGAACCGCAATTCAACAGATTTTTTCGGTTTTCTTTTTCTTCAAAATATTACAACAATAACAACAAAATCCAACAATACAAACCGGCTAAACCATCATTCCAAAAAAAATGGCAACACAAAAAATAAAAAAATAAAAACAAGCAAAAATTTAACAAATTCAAGGCAAACCACACAACCAAAAACAAACAAACAAACCAATTTTAAGGCAAATAAACAAAAACCAAAAACAATTTTGAAAAAAAAATTAAAAACCAAAAAAGACAAACATTCAGAAAAATTAAACAATTTTTGATCCCTTATTAAAATATAAAAAAATAAATATTAAAAAAAAAAACACTTACACACCCACACACTCAAACAAAATTATTAATAACTCTTATTTAAATATTAAGAATTTATACTTATTAGAAATTTAATCAAAACGTCAAAATGGTTACTTAAAAACCAAAATCCAAAAACAAACAAAAATTACCCCATCCATTTTTCCCCCATGAAAACAAAACATAAAAACTTTGGTATTCAAAATAAAAAAAAACATACTTGAACAATTTTTTGTAAAACGATTTTCCGCTAAGAAAAATCAAAAGAAAAGAAAGAAAAAATATATAAATGGCAAAAACAAAATGATGACTTATGTCTCGAAAACAAACAACAAATCAAAATCCATGTTTGGAGAAAAACCCCCTCTCGATATTATCTAAACAAATTAAATGGTTGGAATATTTGCTCGATGGTCCTGTATTACTAGTTTTAAAATAATAAAGCATGCTTTTAGGCATGAAGTTAGCTAAAAGTTGGCATATCACATTAGTATTGCCAACCTTTTGAAATTTACTGCATTAAAGGAGTAAAGTTAGCTAAATGTTGGCATATCACATTAGTGTTACCAACCATTCAAAGTTTACTGGATTAAGGGTAATTTAGACTTGGTGTTTCCCATAGCTTTGAATTTCCAAATAAGTGAATTTTATTCGTTAAAATGTATAAGCTCTATATGATATTCTAAAAAACAATAAAAAAATTGGCTAAAAATTAAATGAAATTTAATGAGTTAAAGTTAGCTAAATGTTGGCATATCACATTAGTGTGCCCAACCATTCAAAATGTACTAGATTAAGGGTAATTTAGACTTGGTGTTTCCCATAACTTTGAATTTCCATATAAGTGAATTTAATTCGTAAAAATGTATAAACTCTATATGATATTTAAAAAAAAAACCATAAAAAAAATGGCTAAAAATACGTTTCACAACTTTTCCCCCACAAAGTCCTATGACACCGGCCACAGAAAACTGCAAAACCTTGCAGGTAATAATTATGCAATAATTTCGGATATATGTTACGATTTTCCATCTTCAGAAAACTTGCACCCAATGTTTACAAGGCTAGAAAAAGAAAACTAGTTTTTTGTATAAGTTGTGCTGGTAATGGGTTACATCTATGTCAAAATAGTAGAATTTCCTATTTTACACATATTTGATTTTTCGGTCTTCTTATTTTTATCAAATCACGAAATATTAATTTTAAATTTTCTAAAAGTCGACCAGGTTCGATTTTATCCTTTTTATAATAGAACAAGATTTTTCAAAATATGTTACTATCATCCCGCTTTTGAAATTCTGATGGGAAATATGTTTTAAAAATTTATGGTAGAACCATGGTAAAATAAAAAAAAATTAAAGTCATTTCAAATAAGAAATTTACATTTTCTGTAATTTAGCTGGTCAAATTTCACTGCATTTACAATCTCTGATTTGTGTATGTACAATGGATTAATAAAAATACATTTTGACAATGGGAAGTTATCTAATAAATAATTTAAAAAAATGTAAACATATAATTGCATGACTTTGCCCTCTTATTTCTACCATGGGTAGAACAAGATTGTTATTCTATTTTAGATTCAAAAGTCATTCACAATTTTGGGAGAAAATTTTATAAAATAATACAATAATACGACTCTAGTACAGAGTTGCATTTTTCCTAGTTCCTTTGAAGTTAACCTACTTTTCTAGTTGTGCCATGGTCTTAGCGATTTAAAAATTCCATCTATAGTTGAGCATTCGATTTTATCATTTTTATCAGTCAGCAAATTACTGAGTTTTAATTTGTAATGGTAAATTCGATGTCGAATTTTCCTTATGATAAAAGGACCGAACTTTTCACTATCTAAAATCGTCTTATAAATCAAACGAAATTCAATTCGATTTAAATCAAAAATTTTCAAATGCAAAATTTGGTTTGTTCCATAACCTGCAAGAATCTACTAGTTTTGCAATTTTCCCCGATTTCATAAAGGGAAAATCGGTTATGGTAGTAATAACTTTCATATTCTTGAAATTCTGGAACAGACCCATTGTTTCCATTGGTTGATCTTAGCGACTACTTTATTTAGGTCTTTAACTTACCGACATATTTCGTTTTTACACATTAATCAAAATCACGTAATATCATTAAAAAAGTTGCAGATATAACTCGAAACCCATTTTCTGGATAGATCCTAATTTAGGGATGCGTAGTTGGAAACAAAAGTCAACTTTTGGACTTTTCGATACCCAATTTTCTCTAATCTGCCAAAAATTTATTAATAATTGAAACCTTTCAAACCAAAGTCGATTTTAATTTCAACAATTACATACACCACAATATTTTTATTAACCCAAGGTCTGGTGTAAATATGGAATATATAGGTCCACTCCTTCCTTCCCCACAAAGGTTTAAAATTTTGAATATCCATGAAGCTCATACAACGCGTAATTAATATTCAATTACATTCATCCTTGGCACATCTCAATATTTATATAAACACAAGATCTGTTATAAAGGAGGTATAGATCGGACCATTCCTTCTGGCACCTCCCCCACAAAGGATCAAAGTCTTGAATAACCAAAACGATTGTAAAATCCGAAATAAGCATCAGATTCTCTTCATATTTCACACATCCCATTATTTCTACTAACACAAGATCTGCCTCCCCGCAAAGGGTCAACATTTTCAATAACCATGATGCTCATAAAACGTGAAATAAGCATCCGATTTCTTTTAAACTCGGCACATTGCAATATTTCTATAAACGTAAGATCTGATGTGTAGATGAGATATTTCAGACCACTAATTCTGCTACCTTCTCCACAACGGATCAACATTTTGAATAATAATAACTCTCATAGAGTTTAAGCACCCGATTCTCTTTAATTTTAACACATCCCAATATTTGTACTAACACAAGATCTGGTGTGAAGATGACAGGTATCGCTCCACATCTCCTGATACCTCCCCCCACGTAGGGTAACAATATTTAATACATATGTCTTTTATAAATTGGGAAAAAAGTCAACGATTCTTTTCAAACCAAGTATATCAAAATATTTCTCCCAATCAGAGATCTGATGAGAATATGGAATTTATCAAACCAGCTCTTCTCGTGCTTCCCCAAAAAAGTTTAAGATTTTGATTAATAATTAATATTAATTAATTAAATATATTGTTCGCCTTTCTTTCTTCAGAACTACTCTAATAAAGGGTCAACGGTCAAAATATATTTAATTAAGCAAATAGTGTCTGAAGGAATATATCTGTCTGCCAAACCGACTGATATTTTCAACTTATTTAATAACGACAAAGTTAATTTATTCGAATTCGAAATTTTGTTTAATTTTCGAAATAATAAACAAAAATTTGAATCAATTTGTAAAACTTGCAATTTTTTAAAAATAGTGCTTTTTGCCAGTAGACGGCACAACTTTCCAATCCTCGGCACGATATGCTCTAATAGTCGGCATACCGAGTATTTTGTAAGCTATTACTATCATATATATTGTTTATTCGATTTCTTATTTTTGTCCTCCACAGCCGTAATATGCACTTTGCAACAACGATATTCGGGGAAATATGTCAAATACAGCTCAAAAAAATCTTTGACAAATTCTATCGGGTTAAAGATATCTACCCAAATATTTTTCTCTCCTCTCTTTAATCCATTTTCAGACATTTTTTAAAGCATTAATCTCTTTTTTTTTTTTGTGTTTTACGAAAATTTTTCGTTAATAAATTAACAAAATCTATAAAACATTTTTTTAAAACATGTTTGGTATGAACATGGTTTTAGAATTTTTTATGTGCAGTGTTGCCAACCAGGTAATAGGGCAGATTTTTGTATTTGCTAAAAGATAAGATAAGGGAAACCAAAGACAAATTGTTGCATACTTCTAGGCTCATACAAATTATGAGGAAAAGCCTCATAAAATTTTAGTTTTTCAACCCAAAAAATATTTTCCCTTTAATTCATGTGTATTTTAGATTTATTTTTTTTTTAAATATTATTAATTTAACAATAATTTTTAAATTTATACCGGTAATATGGGACCAATCTACGCGCAAAAAAATATCCAACAAATTTTTTTTGCAAATCAAAATTGAAAAACATTTTTGAAAAAAAAGAAAACACACGGCAAACTAAAAACAAGTCTCGGCTATGACGAAAAACAAAAACCACTCCCCCAAAAAAGAAGGCAAATTATATGCCCCAAATCACTGGATATTCAAAATTTTACAATGAAAAAAAACCAAACTAATTTTTGGAGCTAAAACAAAACAAAAAACATTTCTATCCAAAACAAAAATTATAAAAAAAAAATAAAAACCACAAAAAATCATATTAATATTTAGAAATATACATAAGCATCATTTTATATATAACCATAAAGAAAAAAATTAAAAATTATATTAACCAGATACAAAAAAAAAATATTAAAAAAATACCAAAAAAAAAAAAAAATCTAGTTTAGGACTTAAAATCTGAAAAGGAAAAATACCAAAATTCAAAAAAAAAATAATAAATATATATTGAAAAAATACACACACACGAACACAGATGTTTCAGAAATAAATAAAAAAATAATATGACAAGAACAACAAAATTCAAAATTTCTCCCATTTGTTGTAATAATTCAAAACAAGGCCAAAGGCCCAAAAAAAAAATCACCAACAAAGAAATAGAATTCCAAATGAAAACAAAACTCCACATGAAAAAAAAACATTCAGTTCCATTTCAGAATGTCAGAAATGAAACATTCAATAATTTTGTGTAAATTATCCTGGTCAACAGGATAATAACAACAACAATTTTCATTGGTTTAGATTTTAAGTAAAACAGAAAAAAAAAATAAAAATTAATAAAAAAAATACTTTTAAAAATTATTCATACCCAGACACCAATACACAGACACTCACTCACCCATTTTGCTAAACTAAAGACCCCCTCAGAAAAAAATAGAACAAACAACAACAACAAAATTTAAAAATTACTAAATATTTAAGTAAAAAATTAAGAGTAAAAAAATGTAACACACAAATATTTTGTCCAAATTTCAAATTCCGAAATTTTTATAAAAAAAAATCAAAAAAATACAAAAAATTTCCCAAAAAACATACTCTAAAGAGAAGGAAACAAAACACACACTTATTATAATATAAAGCAAGACAACAACAAAAAAATCTATCCAAAAACAACAACAAAATCATATACATCTAGTTTAATGTCGTAAAACATTTTTTAAAACTTTTTTTGTAATAATTATTAATAATGAATATTAAAAAGTAAATGAAGAATGAAAAAAAAACGAAAGAAAAAAAATCATGGAAATTCAAAAAATTACCACACACACACATACAGACATCCATAACATCCACACATACAATCCCACAATGTGAACCCCGTTTCACAAAGGACCATAGTCAAATATTGCAAAAAAAACAGAAAATATTTCCAAATCTGGAAAAAGAAGGAAAATCTAAACCAGATCCATAAACACAATCCAAATCTCAGTTTTGGAACAATTTGAAAATTCTCTCCTCCCCCCACTCTCAGAAACGAAAATAAAAACATGAAATACCAATCAATACCCATGAAAACCAAAAATAATAATGTATGGCATATAAGCAAATTCCAAAATCCAAAATACAAAACAAAATGAAGTAAAATTAAAAATTATATTATTATACAAGAAAATCCCCCCCACAACAACAACAACAAAAAAATATGAAAAAAAAAAAACTTCAAAAAGAAATTGCAAAAATAAAGTGAATCTTGTAATATAAAAAAAAATGAGTTTTTATTCAAAGATGAAAGTAAGGAAGGAGGCGGGTGAGTATTGAAAGGCAAGGAAAAAATATTATATGCAGAGGGAGCACTCTTAGATTTTGCCCGCTATTTCGTCAGCGTCCATACGTAAACCCTATAAACCAACAGTGACTTCAATATCAAATTTCGGGAACACAGCTCTATCCCTTCACCCAATACCATCTCGGACACCAACAATGATCCAAAATTGATACCATCTGGTACTTTTCGTACATTGTATAGTACACATTTCCAATTCCAGCTTCTTCTGTCAACAACAGACATCAACAGTGACATCCATATGAAATTTCAGGATTACAGCTATATCCATTCTGCCAAGACTAAATTTAGTACCACTTTTCGAACAATTATGGTAAATATTCCAAAAATCACCTACATATCTGTACCACAGACATCGACAGTGAAATCCACATCAAATTTCAGGATTCAGGAGCTTTATTCCTTCACTCAATACCGTTTATAGTCCTTTAAAAAATCCACGTTTATAGTCCTTTAAATATCCTTTAAGAAATCTTTAAAAATCCACGTTTATAGTCCTTTAAAAAAATCCACGTTTATAGTCCTTTAAATATCCTTAAAAAAAATCTTTAAAAATCCACGTTTATAGTCCTTTAAATATCCTTTAAAAATTCTTTAAAAATCCACGTTTATAGTCCTTTAAATATCCTTAAAAAAATCTTAAAAATCCACGTTTATAGTCCTTTAAATATCCTTTAAAAATTCTTTAAAAATCCACGTTTATAGTTCTTTAAAAAATCCACGTTTATAGTCCTTTAAATATCCTTTAAAACATCTTTAAAAATCCACGTTTATAGTCCTTTAAATATCCTTTAAAAAATCTTTAAAAATCCACGTTTATAGTCCTTTAAATATCCTTTAAAAAATCTTTAAAAATCCACGTTTATAGTCCTTTAAATATCCTTAAAATATCTGTAAAAATCCACGTTTATAGTCCTTTAAATATCCTTTAAAAAAATCTTTAAAAGCCACGTTTATAGTCCTTTAAATATCCTTTAAAAAAATCTTTAAAAATCCACGTTTATAGTCCTTTAAATATCCTTTAAAAAATCTTTAAAAATCCACGTTTATAGTCCTTTAAATATCCTTTAAAAAAATCTTTAAAAAATCCACGTTTATAGTCCTTTAAATATCCTTTAAAAAATCTTTAAAGATCCACGTTTATAGTCCTTTAAATATCCTTTAATAAATCTTTAAAAATCCACGTTTATAGTCCTTTAAAAAATATTTAAAAATCCACGTTTATAGTCCTTTAAATATCCTTTAAAAAATCTTTAAAAATCCACGTTTATAGTCCTTTAAATATCCTTTAAAAAATCTTTAAAAATCCACGTTTATAGTCCTTTAAATATCCTTTAAAAAATCTTTAAAAATCCACGTTTATAGTCCTTTAAAAAATCCACGTTTGTAGTCCTTTAAATATACTTTAAAAATACTGTAAAAATCCACGTTTATAGTCCTTAAAAAAATCTTTAAAAAATCCACGTTTATAGTCCTTTAAATGTCCTTTAAAAATTCTTAAAAAAATCCACATTTTAGTCCTTTGAACATCCTTTAAAAATTGTTAAAAAAAATCCACACATCCCACATATATGGGAGCTATATCCAAATCTGAACCGATCTCGATAAAATTTGGCAAAGATATTTCTGAGCTGCATTTGATATATTTCCCCAAATATTGTTGTTACAGAGTGCATATTACGGCTGCGGAGGACAAAAATAACAAATCGGATGAAAAATATATATATGGGAGCTATAGCTATATCTGAACCGATTTCGATCAAATTTGGCATACTTATTTGCAGGCCTAATTTGTTTGGATGTGCAAAATTCCATACTATTCGGACTGATATTACACGTTTGGTGCACAATAAAAAGCAAATCGGACGAAGATATATATGGGAGCTATATCTACATTTTGACCGATTATCTCCAATTTCAATAGGTTCGTTCTTGGGCCAAACAAATGATTTGTGCAAAATTTCATCTGAATCGGATAATAAATGCGAAATGTACTTTGTTTACAAAAATACATGGACAGACAAACGGACGGACAGACATGCATAAATCGACTCAGAATGTGATTCTATGCAGATCATCAAAAGGAACTATGGGTCTGTCTCGTTTCCTTTTGCCTGTTACAAACAAATGCCCAAAGACATAATACCCTGACCACCTTGTGGTGTAGGGTATAAATATTATATGCAAAGGGAGCATTAGGGAGTTGCTTTGGAGAAACCATAAACAATCCACTATTAGATTTGGTCCTCTATTTCGTCAGAGTCCATATGTAAACCCCAGAAACCAAAAGTGACTTCAATATCAAAATTTCGGAATTTCAGCTCTATTTGCAAAACCACCTCCATATATCCAGGCTACACATGAACATCGGCCTTAATACCAAATTTCAGATATAAAGCAACCTGTTCTGTTTGGAATTTCGATGACTTTACCCCGAGTTCCTTTTTCAATATTTGCCGAATGGAATATTGCGATATATTCAGCTCACGAGTCATTTTTCGGCCACTGCGACGCGGGTTTCGATCGAGTCGCTTCTTTACTTTTCGAACCATCTCCGCTGATGTTGCTGTTTTCTTCCGTCCATTTCCTTGACGTCGTCGGGCTACGCTACCAGTATCATGGTAACGAGCGATGCTCCGAGCACAAAAGAGTTATTCACATTTAAATGCTGGAGTGCTCTAACCATAGCCACTTGTGGTTTTCCAGCCAAATCTAAAGAAATCATACTTTCACGCTTGAATTCCATCACGAATAACTTTTGTTCCGGAAAATTCTCACCAAAATGCTTTTGTATGCTTGTAGACAATATAATGAGCTGTCACTGGAATCATTTCAACAGCTGTCGGACGAGTGACTTAGACATGACAGCAGTCTGCAGTTGGTTGCAGTTTTTTCATCTCACCCTGTATATACATATTCTTGATCAGCGTAAAATACTATTTAGCCCTTTCCGTCCCTTCGTCTGTCCATCTGTTGTAATCATGCTAGGATCAAAACGAATTAAGATAGGAAGCTAACATTTTGCACAGATCAGTCTTTTGTGTGCAGGCAGGTTAAGTTCGAAGATGATAATGGTACCCTCCATTATTTTTCAATGGAATTGCTTGATATTTTGATATATGATATGAAATTGTCTGAAAATTCATACCAGGAGTTGCTTCTGAGTATTTCACCTCCTGTAAGAGAATTGTCTTTATAGGTCCACGATATCGTATAACCCCCCATATAACGGTACCTCCCGATATTCGGTATTTTGATAATTTTAGCCACATTTTTCAATGGAATTGTCTCAAAATCCACACAAGGAGTTGCTTCTAGGATCTGCACCTCCTGTAAGAGAATTACCTATGCAGGTCCACGATAGCGTATAACCATATAACGGCACATCCCGATTTTTCGTATTCTGTCTCAAAATCCAAACACGGAGTTCCTTCTCGATATCGTATATCCCCCATATAACGATACTCCCAATATTCGCTATTTGGATTATTTTAGCGACATTTTTGACCGAAATTGTTGCAAATTTCGTATTTATAAGTTCTACAACCTATGAGAAAAAATTGTCTGTGCCGGTCCATGTCTTCATATAGCCCACATATAACGATACTTATATCATTAAAATACCGGATAAAGGGATATTTTGATGATATTAGTAACATTATTCAAATTTCGTATTTAAAGTTCGGAATTGGTACCAAAGTCTGTGAAAAAAAATACTTCTGCAGGTCCAGGTTTTCGTATATCCCCCATATGACGGTTTTCATTTAAGCGGAATTTTTCGACGAATTTTTGTTTTTTTTTTGCAATTTTTCAAGATCCTTCAAAATGGTGGAAAGTATTTAAAGTTCAGCCTGTCCGAACTTAACTGCAGTTTTACCTGATTTAAATTTTTAAATTTATTTTTTTTTTTCCAAAATAGTTTTTTTAATTCGATAATCTTTTTTTTTAGTTTTTTTCTAAACTGTTTTTTCTTTAATCCGCAATGTATTTTTTTTTTTCTTTTTTCAAATCCGTGATTTTAAAAATTGAAATTTTTCAAATTCAAATTCATTTTTGACCGCAATTGTCTCAAATTTCTTATTTAAAGTTTGAAGCTCGTAATGAATTTTACAACCTATGACAGAAAATTATCTTTGCAGGTCCATGTCTTCGTATAGCCCACAAGGGTGCTATTATCATCTAAATACCAGATATATGAGTATTTTGGTGATATTAGCGACATTATTCAACGGAATTGTTTCAAATTTCGTATTTGAAGTTCGGAATCGGTACCATAGTCTGTGACAAAAAATTATTTCTGCAGGTCCAGCTCTTGGTACATCCTCCATATAACGGTTTTCATTTAAGTGGATTTTTTTCGACGATTTTTTTTAAATAATTTGAGATCCTTAAAAATGGTGGGAAGTTTTTAAACTTCAGCCCGGCCTGGCTTAACTGCTTTTTTTACCTGTGTTCAATTTTTTAATTTATTTTTTTCAAGTTCAGGAATTTTTTTCCAAAGGTAGTTTTTTTTGATTCCATAATCATTTTTTAAGTATTTTCGATTTTAAGTTTTTTCTATTTTAATTTTTTTTTCGAAAATAAGTTTTTTAATCTGCAATGTAATTTTCTTCTTTTTTTCAAATCCACGATTTAAAAAAGTGGATTTTTATACCCTCCACCATACTATGGAGGGTATATTAATTTTGTCATTCCGTTTGTAACTCCTCGAAATACTCATGTCAGACCCAACAAAGTCTATATATTCTTGATCAGCGTAAAATTCTAAGACGATTTAGCCATGTCCGTCTGTCTGTCTGTCTGTCCGTTTGTCTGTCTGTTGTAATCACGCTATCTTTCGAACAACTTGAGATAGAAGGCTAAAATTTTGCACACATGTATATTTTGCCAGTAGGCAGGTTAAGTTCGTAAATGGGCCATGTAGGTCCAAGTTATCATATAGCCCCCATATAACGGTACCTCCCGATATTCGGTTTTTTGATGATTTTAGCGACATTATTCACCGGAATTGTTTCAAATTTGGCATTTGAAGTTCGTAATGGGAACTACAGTCTGTGTCTATGCAGGTCCAAGTCTTCGTGTAGCTCCCATAAAACGGTACCTCCCGATATTCGGTTTTTTGATGATTTTAGCGACATTATTCACCGGAATTGTTTCAAATTTGGTATTTGAAGTTCGTAATGGGAACTACATCCTAAGTCAAAAAATTAGCCATGTAGGTCCACGTCTTCATATAGTCCCCATATAACGGTACCCCCCGATATTCGGTATTTTGATGATTTTAGCGACATTATTTAGCGGAATTGTTCCAAATTTGGTATTTGAAGTTCGTAATAGATACTGCAGCACAAAACAGAAAATGGGCCATGTAGGTCCACGTCTTCATATAGCCCCCATATAACGGTACCCCCCGATATTCGGTATTTTGATGATTTTAGCGACTTTATTTAGGGGAATTGTTGCAAATTTGGCATTTGAAGTTCGTAATAGATACTACATCCTAAGTCAAAAAATGGGCCATGTAGGTTCACGTCTTCATATAGCCCCCATATAACGGTACCCCCCGATATTCGGTATTTTGATGATTTTAGCGACAGTGTTTACCGGAATCGTTTCAAATTTGGTATTTGAAGTTCGTAATAGATACTACATCCTAAGTCAAAAATGAGCCATGTAGGTCCACGTCTTCATATAGTCCCCATATAACGGTACCCCCCGATATTCGGTATTTTGATGATTTTAGCGACATTATTTAGCGGAATTATTCCAAATTTGGTATTTGAAGTTCGTAATAGATACTGCAGCATAAAACAGAATATGGGCCATATAGGTCCACGTCTTCATATAGCCCCCATATACCGTACCCCCCGATATTCGGTATTTTGATGATTTTAGCGACGTTATTTAGCGGAATCGTTCCAAATTTGGCATTTGAAGTTCGTAATGGATACTACAGCGCAAGACAGAAAATTATCTGTGCAGGTCCACGTCTTCGTATAGCCCCCATATAACGGTACCCCCATATTCGATATTTTAATGATTTTAGCTACATTATAAACAGATTTTTCTTCAAGTTTCGCATTTAAATATTGTAATAACTTATGACAAAAGTTGCCTATGCAGGCCAACGTCGTCCTATAAACATTCGGTATTTTTAAGATTTTAACAGAATTTTTAACGGATTTTATTTATTTATTTATTTATTTTTTTTTTTTTTTGGAAATTGCCAAATTTGTACCAAATGGTGGAGGGTATTAAAAGTTCGTCCCGGCCGAACTTACAGCTTTTTTTACTTGTTTCAAATTCAAATTGATTTTTATATCCTAGTATTATGTCTTTGTGCATTTGTTTGTAACAGCAAAAAGGCAACGAGATAGCCCCATAGTTCCTTCTGATGATCACCATAAAATCACACTCTGAGTCGATTTACACATGTCCATCCATCCGTTACTCTGTCTATGTATTTTTGTATGAATAGTACAGGTCGCACTCATTGCACTCGGTATGTAGAATTTGTAATCGGTTCTGTCTTCTGTGACAGAAGACCCACCCATATAGTATTACCTCCGAATATCTTGAATTTTTTTTGCAAAAATTGAAGCGACCTTAAAATATAAACCCGATATTTTAATTTTGTAATGATGCCATCTAGTGGTAAATCATAATAGAAGATGTCACCCTGTTAAATTAAATCACACATAGTTAAGACACAAACCTGACAAATAATATTGTGTCTAGGTCACCCTGTGCTGCATATATCTGTTTTTCATTTTTACCTTCCGTATGAAAAAGTTCCATTCAATGTTATTTTAGAGGTTTCGTATAAAGACCAAAAATATTCTCCACTAAATTTTACTGTGGGTCCCTAAGCAAAAGAAATACGTATATTTAATATATATCACGAAAAAATCGGCTTTGAAATAGGTTAGTAAAGAAAGTACTCAATTTGAGCCTTTCTCCACTCTTTGCCTAAAAGTCCCATTCAACGCTATTTTAGAGTTTTCGTGTAAAGACCAAAAATATTCTCCACTAAATTTTACTGTGGGTCCCTAAGCAAAAGAAATCGCTTTAATTTATATATACCTCGAAAATATCGGTTTTAATATTGGATAGTTAAAAATTTGTCTAATTTTATAGCTTTCTCAAATTCGTATCTGAAAGTCCATTAAAACTTGATTTTAGAGCGATCTTGCAAAGACCAAAAATATTCTCCACTAAATTTCACTAAGGGTCTCTAAACAAAATATTTGATAAATACCACGAAAAAATGTATTTTAAAATCGAATATTTAAAAATTTTGCCAACATTGAATCTTTCTCCATTCGATAATACCCCACGCATTTACACACCACGCAGCTGTTTGTGTGTGCTTGCCCTGCCAAAGCCTGGGTAGCTGATATCATCCAAATATCCCCAACTTGAAATAAAAACACATTTGTGTAAAAAAATTTCATTACTTGTTATTCATTGAGGAAACTACTTCCCATTTTAATTACACGACATGTTTCACAAATTTACCACAGTGTTCCGCTCTCAGAGAAACTCTCTCTTTCTGTTTCTCTCCAACAAAATGTGAGAAAATTATAGAAAAATAGAGTTAACAAGCCAAGAGAGCAGGGTTCCCAGATTTGGGGATTTGTCCCCAACCTTGGGGATTTAGAGTGCCTAAAAGGGACAAAAATATGCGATTGGGGATGGGGATTTCACTGGGGATTTATAAATTTTTTTGGGGGTATTTTAGGGATCTATAATGAATTTTAAACACATTTATACTTGATAAAAATTCGTCAACATGTTTGAAACATTTCAACATAGAAACACTGAAAAAAAAAACAAGAAACTTTTTACGCAACAACTTTTATTTGGGTTGGCCCAATACGAATTTAAGTACTAAATCTTTGTACGAATCTTTGTAGGCGAGCAGATGGGAGTCTTTATAGACAATCCGAAGGGTCTCCATAGACGATTATAAGTGAGACCTTATAAACGACTATAAGGGAATCTCCATGGAGGACCATAAGAGAGACCTTATAAACGACTACAAAATGGAGTCTCTTTAAACCACCAAAAAATGGATCATCTCCCAGTCGCCATTTGTGCCACCTGAGTATCCCCCCTCAACCTCATCCCCTCCATTGCAATTAAAACTCACACACCTACCAGCAATATAATAATTATATTTTTGTTGTTGTTGTTGTTGTTTTTCTATTGCTACATAAAATTCATTTATTTATGTATATATTTTTGTTCATTTATTTATTAATTTATTCATTCATTTATTTATTTATTTATCCATCAATCAATCGAAATATGTTTATCATCGTTAGTTATTTTATTTATTATCATTAGTATATATAGATAATTATTATTATAATAATAATCGTAATCAATAATCGTAATATAATTTAGTTCATGTTATTGTTTTGTTATTATTTTATAGTTTAGGTATAAATAGTACAATATTATTTTAATTAAATTTATTTATGATACGAATACAAATTTCAGATTTGTTTTAGCAGAGTTAAGTGTTTTTCGGTTTTGAATGAATAGCCACAATTTATGGTTGGTGTGAGGGTGATGATGATAATGATGTTGGCGTTTGCAATGATGATGATGATGATGTTGGTGGTGGTGATAGAATGTATAATAAAGACATTTATTATTTTTTAAATATATTTATGGTATGAAAGATTTTGTGGTTTTGTGTATTTTTTTAGCAGATCAACATAGGGAAAATTTTTAAATAATATTTAAAAAATGTTATTTCTTTAATTTTATTATCATTTTTTCTTTGTTTTATATAAATTTGAAAAAAAAAAAATTTTTAAACTTATGTTTTGTTATAAAACACTTGGATTTAAAAAAAATCCCATAATTATCCTTTAAAATTTATTTTAGTTTCTTTTTTAATTCAAATTCCAAATTTCAAGAAATATTGCACAATAAGAATTATTTTTAATAATTAGGGATGAAATAATTAAATCTATATTATTATTCTTTATAACTGTCTTAAAAAAAATCTTTTTTTGTTTATATAAAAAAAAAAAAGAAATAAAAATATTGCAAATAATATTTGTTGCCTGTTTCATGTTTCTTTTAATTTTTTACTACTAAAAAAATTTTTTAAACTTATGCTTTGTTATAAAAAACTTGGATTAAAAAAAATCCCATAATTATCCTTTAAAATTTATTTTAGTTTTTTTTTTATATTTTAAATTCCAAATTTCAAGAAATATTGCACAATAAGAATTATTTTTTAATAATTAGGGATGAAATAATTAAATTTATATTATTATTCTTTATAATTGTCTTAAAAAAATCTTTTTTTTTTTGTTTATATTAAAAAAAAAAAAATAAAATATTGCTAATAATATTTGTTGCCTGTTTCATATTTCTTTTAATTACTAAATATTAAATATATATAATTGATTAATTTTTATAATAAATAATTAGGACTGAAATTGTTAAATTCTCATAATAATTCTTTATAATTGCCTCCCAATTTTTTTAACATTTTTTTAATTTAAATTGAAAAAAACAAACTTAAAAATATATTATTATAAATATTTTTAAAATTAAATTATAAAATTGCAAATAATGTTTGTTGCCTGTTTCTTATTAGTTTTCTCTACTATTAGGAGACTGGAAATAAATATACAATTGAATTGAATTATTTTTTTTTTTATAACTAAACAAAGTTAAATCTTACATGTGTTTCGTATAATATCAGAGTACATTCATATATCTAAATATATATATAAATTTATATTCATATATTAATATCAATAGTATAAATAGAAAGCTTATATAGTAATAGCACAGTTTTAGTTAGAGTTATAATTTGTTGCTAAAATAAAAAAAAAATATAAAAAAGAATAGAAAGAGAGTTGCCTTATAAAATAAGGAAAA
>NW_026712390.1:1557367-1703436 GCF_030504385.1 Musca domestica | reverse complement strand
TTTAAAAATATTTTTCCGAGGCGTATCAAATTCCTTTTTTTTTAAATATTTTTTCGAAGTCTGGATTAAAAAAAGTTCAAGCTTGGATTTTTTAAATTTTTTTTTTATAAATTCATTTTTTAAACATTCCTAGAGCCTTTCAAAACAAATAGCCTTTTATAATTATTTTAATTGCCTTGAAATTGGGATGTTTTCAAACCTTTCTGCAGCGTGGAATTTCAAAAAAAAAAAAAAAATATTATATAAGAGTCTTAAAAAATCCGAAGCCTTTCGGAAACACGGATCTTATGAAAATTTATAAAAAAAGATAATTTACTGAAGCTTAGGTTTTTTATAAATATTTTTCCATATATTGGATTTTTAAAAAATATATTTTTCGAAACTTGGATTTTTTGAAAAATATTTTCCGATTTTTATAAAAATATATTCCGAAGATTAGATTTTTTGAATTTTTTTTTCCGAATATTAGATTTATAAAAATACATATTTTTCCGGATCTTAGACTTTTTAAAAAGCATATTTTCTGATTATTTTCTCTTTTTAAAAAATATTATCCAAATCTGGAATTTTTTTTTAATATTTTCCCAAATCTTGGCTTTTTTTAAAAAAATATTTTTTCGGAAGCTTGAATTTTTAAAAAATATTTTCCGAAGCTTGCATTAAAAATAATCGAAGCTTGGACTCTTAAAGCCTTTCAAAACAAAAAACCTTTTATAATTTTTTTCAATTGTCTTGAAATGGGAATGTTTTGAAAAATATTTTTCAATACCTTTCTGCAACGAGGAGCTTTTAAAAAAATATTTTTAAGATACTTAAAAAAATCCGAAGCCTTTCGGAAACACGGATCTTATGAAAATTTATAAAAAGATAGTTTTCTAAAGCTTAGGTTTTTTATAAATATTTTCCAAATATTGGATTTTAAAAATATATTTTTCGAAGCTTGGATTTTTGAAAAATGTTTTCCGATTTTTATAAAAATATATTCCGAAGATTAGATTTTTTGAAATTTTTTTTCCGAATATTAGATTTATAAAATAAATATTTTTCCGGATCTTAGACTTTTTAAAAAGCATATTTTCTGATTATTTTCTCTTTTTAAAAAATATTATCCAAATCTGGAATTTTTTTTTGTAATATTTTCCCAAATCTTGGCTTTTTTTAAAAAAATATTTTTTCGGAAACTTGAATTTAAAAAATTCTGAAGCTTGGATTAAAAAAAATGTTGCTTGGATTCTTAGTACCTTTCAAAACAAAAAGCCTTTTACATTTTTTTTTTTTTTTTTTTTTTTTGAAATGGGGATGTTTTAAAAAATATTTTTCAAAACCTTTCTGCAACGTGAAACTTTAAAACAATATTTTTTAAGAGCCTTTAAAAAAATCCAAAGACTTTCGGAAACGGGAATCTTATAAAAATTTATAAAAAAGAAAATAAACAGATTTTTTGTAAATAATTATCCGAATATTGGGTTTAAAAAAAAATTTGCGAAGCTTGACTTTTTAAAAACAATTTTTTTAGAGTTCATTTTTTAAATATTCTTAAAGCTTTTACAATTTTTTTTGTGGATGTTTTAAAAAATATTTTTTCAAAACTTTTCTGCAATGTGAAACTTTAATTTTTTTTAAAGCCTTCAAAAATCAAATCCTTTCTTAAAGTGGATTATAAAAAAATATTGTTTCCAGATCCTCCTTAAAATTTTAATTTTTACAAAATATTTTTATAATGCTGTGCCGAAACGTAGATTTTTTCAAAAAGAGTTTTTTCCGAAAAAAAAAAAAAAAAATCGGAAGCTTGAATTTTTTAAAAACATTTTCCGATGCTTGGATTAAAAAAATCGATTCTTAAAGTCTTTCAAAAAAAGCCTTTTACATTTTTTTTTTTTTTTTTTTTTTGAAATTTGGATGTTTTAAGAAATATTTTTCAAAACCTTTCTGCAACGTGAAACTTTAAAACAATATTTTTTAAGAGCCTTTAAAAAAATCCAAAGACTTTCGGAAACGGAAATCTTATAAAAATTTATAAAAAAGAAAATAAATTTCGAAGCTCAGATTTTTTGTAAATATTTTTCCGAATATTGGATTTAAAAAGAAAATGATTTTTGAAGCTTGGATTTTTTGAAAAATATTTTTTCGAATCTTGGATTTTTATAAAAATATATTCCGAAGATTAGATCTTTTGAAATTTTTTTTCCGAAGTTTTCTGATTATTTTTAAGAGCCTTTAAAAAAATCCAAAGCCTTTCGGAAACGCGGATCTTATAAAAATTTATAAAAAATAAAAAAAAACAAGGCTCAGATTTTTTTAAATATTTTTCCGAATATTTGATTTTTTAATAAAAATATTTTTCCCGAAGCTTGAATTTAAAAAAAAAGCTTTTCACAATTTTTTGTGTGTGTTTTAAAAAATATTTTTTCAAAACTTTTCTGCAACGTGGAACTTTAATTTTTTTAAAGCCTTAAAAAAAGTTAAAATCCTTTCTTAAAGCGGATTATAAAAAAAATATTGTTTCCAGATCCTCCTTAAAACTTTAATTTTTACAAAATATTTTTATAAAGATATTTCGAAACGTGGATTATTTAAAAAAGGTTTTTTTCCGAAGTCCCTTCAAAACTTTGAATTTTATTTAATATTAGAATTTAAAATAAATCGATTTCAATCACGAGATTTTAAGTTAAAAAGCGAATTCATGTCTAAAATAGGTCATTTTTAGCTGTGGATTTTTTTTTAATTCCAGCGCCTTTTTAAATATGAACTTTTTTCAAATATCTTTTCGTATGTCCTTTCAAAACGTGGATTTTTATTAAATTCCCAAGACCTTTTCTAACGTGATTTTTCTAAAATATATTCCAAGGTGCTTTCAAGACGTCGATTTATTAAATATTATTTAAATATTTGCCCAAGATCTTTTAAGAACGTGAACTTTTTAAAAATATCTTTCAGAGCGTCCTTTCAAACCGTGGAAAATATTTTCCCAAGTCCTTTCGAATCTTGAATTTTGTAAAAAAAATAATATTTTTCCAAAATTTACTTTGTGGATTTTTTTTCAATATTTTTCTAAGGTCGTGACATGAACTTTTTAAAAATATCTTTCTAAGATCCTTTCAAAGCGCGGAAAATATTTTCCAATGTCCTTTCTAACCTTGGATTTTGTAAAAAAATTTATATATTTTCAAGTTTCCTTTTTTGTTTTCGGATATTTTTTCAAAATCTAATCAAATCGTACCTTTTTAATATTTACGAAGTTCTTCGATTTATTAAATATTATTTAATAAAAAAAAATTATTTTCAAAATCAAAATAAATTTAGTTAAGGATATCTTTAGAAAATTAAAAAAAACCGATTTTTGACTTAATATCCTTTGAATAATTTTTACGTTTACTTTTCTGAGGATATAATTGAAAATATTTGATACAGTGTTGACAGTTTCAAATAAGGAATATAATTAAAAATATCCACGGTTTTTGCTCAAGGATTTCCTGGAAAATATCCAAAAAAAAGTCCAACTTAATATGGTTGAAAATATTTCGGATTTCCCCGAATTGGCCCTGGAAAAATTCTACAAAATTCAGCTCATCATAAAACAGTTTACCACTTCATCTACTAGTTTTCGAATATCAGCTTCATTATCCTGCCATCCATCATAATTTCAGTTTTATAAAAAAAAGAATATTCTTCAACTATGCCATTAATGTCACATCTGTCTGTCATTTTTGTATTTTTTTGCACAGCATCACTGTCTGTTGCCACTTCATGGCTGGATAAATTACATTTAAATGTGAGAAATCAGCAGGTATATAAATTAAACTTTATGTGGAGAGGGTGGGAAGGAGAGCGGGGAAGAAGGAGAGCAATAGAGAGAGGAAAGAAAAAGGATGAGAGAAATAGAGAAAAATATTAACTTTCAAAGATCCATGGGTTTTGTATATTTTTACAGAGTTTTACGGAATTAGAATTGAGTGCAAAAATTCTGCATATGTTAGTGCATTATTAACATATGCCAATTTAATTATTTTGAAGCTATGAAGGGGCCTATCATTCCATCCATTGCAAATGAAATTAAATTTTTTTTTTGAAAATTGGGATAAGTGGCCCCAAACTGCCCAAAAGCGCGCCGATGAACTGCCTATCCGCATCGTTCTTGTCTTCGGTCAGTTGAGCTGATGACTCCTTAAAATTTTTGAAAAACAAAAATAATAATAAAAACTTAATTAAGAATTAAAAAATCTCAAATTTCTTACATTTATTAGCAGTCCCAGAAGTAGAACCGTCACGAAAAAAATTCCAAGACTTTGGGGAAACATTCTGAAATAAATGCTATATCTTTTGAAACCCTAAATGCTCTATTTATAGTAGAATTTTCGCGAACGCAATATGGAAATGGGCTATAAAACTATGATAAGAGAATTGGTCCGGCCACCTTCATGAGCGTGACAGACTTAAAATTATTTTGAAATTTATAATCAAAATCGTGAAAAATATATAAAAAATAGAAAAAAACTATTGGAAAGGAACCTGCTAAACCTCAAAAAAAAAAAGAAAAAAAAAAAAAGCAACAACAATGGACTGCCGAGGCGATAACTGCGGATTTTGAAGCAGAGTTTTCCAAAAATAATTGTGATTTTAAGAGGATTTTTTATACAAAAACAAGTAAAAAAGCTGTAAGTTCGGCCAGGCCGAACTTTGAATACCCTCCACTATTTGGAACGAATTTGGCAAATCTCAAAAACAATAAAATCCGTTAAAATCTTAGACATACCGAATATAGCCATTATATTAGGGTCAATATGACGACATGGACCTGCATAGGTAATTTTTTCATAAGGCATTACAATATTCAAATGCGAAACTTACATCAGTCATCAAAATACCGAATATCGGGAGGTACCGTTATTTGGGGGATATACGAAGTCGTAGACCTGCACAGACAATTTTCTGTTTTATGCTGCAGCATCTATTACGAACTTCAAATACAAAATATGAAATAATTCCGGTAAATAATGTCGCTAAAATCATCCAAATACCGAATATCGGGGGGTATGGTATATGGGGGCTATACGAACACGTGGACCTACATGACCCATTTTCTGTTTTATGCTGCAGTATCTATTACGAACTTCAAATGCCAACTTTGAAACGATCCTGGTAAATAATGTCGCTAAAATCATCAAAATACCGAATATCGGGGGGTACCGTTATATAGGGGTTATACGAAGACGTGGACCTACACAGATTATTTTCAGTCTTAGGCTGTAGTATCCATTACGAACTTCAAATGCCAAATTTGAAACAATTCCGGTGAATAATGTCGCTAAAATCATCAAAATACCGAATATCGGGAGGTACCGTTATATGGGGGCTATATGATAACTTGGGCCTACATGGCCCATTTACGAACTTAACCTGCCTACTGGCAAAATATACATGTGTGCAAAATTTTAGCCTTCTATCTCAATTTGTTCGAAAGATAGGGTGATTACAACAGACGGACAAACGGACAGACAGACAGACAGACAGACAGACGGACATAGCTAAATCGTCTTAGAATTTTACGCTGATCAAGAATATATATACTTTCTTGGGTCTGACATGAGTATTTCGAGGAGTTACAAACGGAAACAAACACAAAATTAATATACCCTCCATAGTATGGTGGAGGGTATAAAAATATATTGTGATTGACTGCGGATTCGAAGATGCAATACCCTAAACTTCAAAAAAAAAAAAAAAATTGAAGCCATAAGGCAATCGTGGAATTTTTAAGGAAGGGCAGTTAGGACAAAATCTTAGAATTTTATAAAATTTTTTTAAAGACCGTTATACATTTTTTAAGATGTTTTTCAAAGACTATCGTTGATTTTTTAAGAGGTTTTCACAGGGGTCAATGCGGATTTGTCAAAGAATTTTTTCTCAATGAACATCGGCTTCTTCAGATTTTTCTGAAGGACCGCGAAAACGATTACTGCGTATTTTTTGAACATTTTTTGAACAGAGTATTCCAAGAATAATCGTGGATTTTTAGAATTTTTATACCCTCCACCATGGTGTGGAGGGTATATTAAGTTTGTCATTCCGTTTGTAACATCTCGAAATATACATTTTAGACCCCACACAGGTACATATATATTCTTGATCAGCATATAATTCTATGTCCGTCCGTCTGTGGAAATCACAATAGCTTCCGAACGCAATGAATTAAATTGATACAATTTTACTCAAATGTACAGGGTGAGATGAAAAATGCAAGCAACTTCAGACCGCTGTCATATCTAAGCCACTCATCCGACAGCTGTTAAAATTATTCCAGTGACAGCTCATTATATTGTCAAGAAGCGTACAAAAGCATAGTGGTGAGAATTTTCCAGGAAAAAAGTTATTCGTGATGGAAATTGAAGCGTAATAGGGTGATTTCTTTATATTTTTGGCTGGAAAACCGCAACCGTGGCTATCGTTAGAGCACTCCAGCATTTAAATTCGATTAAATCTTTTGTGTCTCGTACCATCGCTCGTTACCGTTATACTGGTAGCGTAGCCCGACGACGTCAAGGAAGCGGACGGAAAAAAATAGCAACATCAGCAGAAATGGTTCGAAAATTAAAGAAGCGACTTAATCGAAATCCGCGGCGCAGTGGCCGAAAAATGGCCGAAAACGGCAAATATTGAAAAATTAGCTCGGGATAAAGCCATAGAAATTCCAAAAAGTGCAAGAACTTACACTACAACAGAAAGAAAATAGACTCCAAAGAGCTAAAGATTTTCTTCGCTTCGCCACCACCGAAAATGCTCCGCATAACAATTAAAAGTTTTTATGGGAAAATTCAATCATACACGCCATGATTATAATTATAATTTAAAGTTCAAAGTTCAAAGGACTAAATATGCCGAAGCATTTATATCTTTTAAATTCGGACTCATATTGCCCATTTGGTGGACGATTAATTTGAAATCGGAAAAAATATATATATGAGAGCTACATCCAAATAGGACACGATCTCAATAAAATTTAGCAAAGGTATTTCTGAGCTGCATTTGATATATTTCCCCAAATATTGTTGTTACGAAGTGCATATTACGGCTGTGGGTAACAAATATGACAAATCGGATGAACAATATATATGGGAGCAATAGCTATATCTGCACCGATCTTCACCAAATTTGATATACTAGCTTCTAGCCTCAATTCGGTCGTAAGTACCAAATGTCATCCCATTTGGACAAATATTAGACGTTTGGTGCACAATAAAAGGTAAATCGGACGAAGTTATATATGGGAGCTATATCCAAATCAGAGCCGATCTCGATAATATTTGGCAAAGATATTTCTGAGCTGCATTTGATATATTTCCCCAAATATTGTTGTTGCGGAGTGCATATTACGGCTGTGGAGCACAAAAATAACAAATCGGATGAACAGTATATATGGGAGCTATAGCTATATCTGAACCGATTTCGATTAAATTTGACATACTAGCTTCTAGACTCAATTCGGTCGTAAGTACCAAATTTCATCCCATTTGGACAAATATTAGACGTTTGGTGCACAATAAAAGGTAAATCGGACGAAGTTATATATGGGAGCTATATCCAAATCAGAGCCGATCTCGATAATATTTGGCAAAGATATTTCTGAGCTGTATTTGATATATTTCCCCAAATATTGTTGTTACAGAATGCATATTACGGCTGCGGAGGACAAAAAGTAACAAATCGGATGAATAATATACATGGGAGCTATAGCTATATCTGAACCGATTTCGATCAAATTTGGCACATTTATTTTCAGGCCTAATTTGGTTGTATATGCGAAATTCCATACTATTCGGGCTGATATTACACGTTTGATGGCCAATAAAAGGCAAATCGGACGAACATATATATGGGAGCTATATCTATATTTTGACCGATTATCTCCAATTTCAATGGGGTACGTCCTTGGGCCAAACAAATGATTTGTACAAAATTTCATCTGGATAGGATAATAAATGCAAACTCTACTTTGTTTACAAAAATACATGGACAGACGGACAGTCGGACGGACGGACGGACGGACATGCATAAATCGACTCAGAATGTGATCCTATGTAGATCATCAAAAAGAAATATGGGTCTATCTCGTTTCCTTTTGCCTGTTACAAACAAATGCACAAATACATAATACCCTGACCACCTTGTGTTGTAGGGTATAAAAATATAGGATTCAATAGGTCTTTAGATGATAAATTTCATATGTTTTTATACCCTCCACCATACTATGGAGGGTATATTAATTTTGTCATTCCGTTTGTAACTCCTCGAAATACTCATGTCAGACCCAAAAAAGTATATATATATATATTCTTGATCAGCGTAAAATTCTAAGACGATTTAGCCATGTCCGTCTGTCTGTCTGTCCGTCTGTCTGTGTGTTGTAATCACGCTATCTTTCGAACAAATTCAGACAGAAGGCTAAAATTTTGCACACATGTATATTTTGCCAGTAGGCAGGTTAAGTTCGTAAATGGGCCATATAGGTCTAAGTTATCATATAGCCCCCATATAACGGTACCTCCCTATATTCGGTATTTTAATAATTTTAGCGACATTATTTAACGGAATTGTTTGAAATTTGGCATTTGAAGTTCGTAATGGATACTACAGCCTATGACAGAAAATTATCTTTGCAGGTCCACGTCTTCGTATAGCCCCTATATAACGGTACCCCCCGATATTCGGTATTTTGATGATTTTAGCGACATTATTTAACGGAATCGTTTCAAATTTGGTATTTGAAGTTCGTAATAGATACTTCAGCCCATGCCAGAAAATTGTCTGTGCAGGTCCACTCCTTCGTATAGCCCCCATATAACGGTACCTCCCTATATTCGGTATTTTAATGATTTTAGCGACATTATTTACCGGGATTATTTCAAATTTCGCATGTGAAGTTCGTAATGGATACTGCAGCATAAAACAGAAAATGGACCATGTAGGTCCACGCCTTCGTATAGCCCCCATATACCCCCCGATATTCGTTATTTTGATGATTTTAGCGACATTATTTACCGGAATCGTTTCAAATTTCGCATGTGAAGTTCGTAATGGATACTTCAGCCCATGCCAGAAAATTGTCTGTGCAGGTCCACACCTTCGTATAGCTCCCATATAACGGTACCTCCCTATATTCGGTATTTGGATGATTTTAGCTGCATTATAAACAGATTTTTCTTCAAGTTTCGCATTTGTATATTGTAATAACTTATGACAAAAGTTGCCTATGCAGGTCTAAGTCGTCGTATAGGCATTCGGTATTTTTAAAATTTTAACAGAATTTTATTTTATTTTTATACCCTACAACACTATGTGTTGGGGGTATTATAAGTTCGAAAATACTAGTTTTCCTCGAAATATTGGTTTCCCACATAGGAAAGTATATATGGATCTTCCTAGCTCGCCGAGCTGAGTCGATCTAGCTATGTATGTCCGTCCGTCCGTCTGTCCATGTTAATTTGTAATCACTCTACAGGTCGTAATTATGGCCCGATCTTCACGAAATTTAAAATGTAGGTGGGGTTAAGGTCGGAATAGAACCCTATTTCTTTTGGAGATGATCGCCAAATGTTTAGGGGTTGAAATGGACCAAATACTGAAAAAATGTCGGATTTTGCAGTAGCTATACAGGTCGCAATTATAGACCAATCGACGCGGAATTTCGCATGTAGCTAGAGTTTAGGGCAGGGAAGAAGCCTACCAATTTGGGTGGTCATCGGATAATATTTAGCGGGTAAAAAAGACCATATCTTTTATGGTGAAAAAAATCAAAATTTTTCATTAAACCGCAAATATTTTATATCCCGGCGAAATCACAAAGCCATGACAAGGTTACTTCGGATCTTTACATTGATGTTAACATCCAACAAATCGGATATATAGCAAAATATGTGCGATATATATATGTCTATCAAAGAGGATATGCTTGAAAGATCTCTTATATGTCGAGAACGGCTGAACTGATTTCGACAGTTCTCATTAATTCAGAATGGCCTCTTGGCAGGAAAGAAAAAACGTCTAAAAAAATCGCATAAAAATATCTCTCTAAAGATGAAAATATTGATTTTGTAAAATGTTCTCATATTTTTTCAATTTTGTCATATTTTTGGCATATTTTCATTTTGAATTAAACATTTGGTAATATTTCTGCAGCTAACAAAACTAAGTGGTTAGGATATCAGGATATCATATACAGATCGCATTTATGGCCCGATCCTTACGAAATTTTGCATGGGGATAAGATGAGGGTCAGAATAGAAGCCTACTCTTTTTGGAGATGATCGCCATATATTTAGGGGTTGAAATGGACCAAAAAACCTCAAAAATTATCGGCAGGTCGTAATTATTGCCCGATCCTGACGCACATTTGGGGGTTACCGGACATTGCAAAAGCCAAGCAGTTTTGGATGGCCATCCAAAAATATTCAATGTGTGAAGGAGTTTGCCAACTTTTAT
Organism: Musca domestica; assembly: GCF_030504385.1. Lineage (NCBI taxonomy): Eukaryota > Metazoa > Arthropoda > Insecta > Diptera > Muscidae > Musca > Musca domestica. Next base: position 1,692,960 of record NW_026712390.1, on the reverse strand, counting down.
AGACAAAATACGAAAATGTCCATTCCAGTGACTTTTTGTAGAATTCACAAATACAGGAAAGACGCACTTCTGACTATTTCGTAAACGCTGATTTCGTTGCGTTTCAGTCAAAAACCAATAATAAATGCTAATCTTTTGCCACGTCTGAGGGATTATAGGTCTTTGGGAAATATTGGTTCCAGATCTAGGAAGACCATTTTCGTGCAACATCTACCAATAAATTGGAAATGAGCAAATTAGTTTAAGTTGCTATTATTCGAAAATTAGAGAACGAAACCTGTTGGTTTTCTTTTATTATTTTTCACAATATCTTGTGAAATTCTTTCGAGTATCTCGCCTATATAAACTGTATCGTTTATTATAGTGTTGTAGGGTATTCAACGGTCGGCCCCGCTCGACTGTAGCCTTTGCTTACTTGTTTTATTATACCCTCCACCATACTATGGAGGGTATATTAATTTTGTCATTCCGTTTGTAACTCCTCGAAATACTCACATCAGACCCAACAAAGTATATATATTCTTGATCAGCGTAAAATTCTAAGACGATTTAGCCATGTCCGTCTGTCTGTCTGTGTGTCTGTCTGTCCGTCTGTGTGTTGTAATCACGCTATCTTTCGAACAAATTGAGATAGAAGGCTAAAATTTTGCACACATGTATATTTTGCCAGTAGGCAGGTTAAGTTCGTAAATGGGCCATGTAGGTCCAAGTTATCATGTAGCCCCCATATAACGGTACCTCCCTATATTCGGTATTCTAATGATTTTACCGACATTGTTCAGCGGAATTGTTTCAAATTTGGCATTTGAAGTTCGTAATGGATACTACAGCCTTAGACAGAAAATTATCTGCGCAAGTCCACGTCTTCGTATAGCCCCCATATAACGGTACCCCCCGATATTCGGTATTTTGATGATTTTAGCGACATTATTTAACGGAACCGTTCCTAATTTGGTATTTGAAGTTCGTAATGGATTCTACATTTTAAGTCAAAAAATAAGCCATGTAGGTCCACGTATTCGTATAGCCCCCATATACCATACCCCCAGATATTCGGTATTTAGATGATTCTAGCGACATTATTTACCGGAAACGTTTCAAATTTGGTATTTGAAGTTCGTAATGGATACTACAGCCTAAGACAGAAAGTTATCTGTACAGGTCCACGTCTTCGTATAGCCCCCATATAATGGTACCCCCCGATATTCGGTATTTTGATGATTTTAGCGACATTATTAAGCGGAATCGTTCCAAATTTGGTATTTGAAGTTCGTAATGGATTCTACATTTTAAGTCAAAAAATAAGCCATGTAGGTCCACGTATTCGTATAGCCCCCATATACCATACCCCCAGATATTCGGTATTTAGATGATTCTAGCGACATTATTTACCGGAAACGTTTCAAATTTGGTATTTGAAGTTCGTAATGGATACTACAGCCTAAGACAGAAAGTTATCTGTACAGGTCCACGTCTTCGTAAAGCCCCCATATAATGGTACCCTCCGATATTCGGTATTTTGATGATTTTAACGACATTATTTACCGGAATCGTTCCAAATTTGGTATTTGAAGTTCGTAATTTATACTACATCCTAAGTCAAAAAATGAACCATGTAGGCCCACGTCTTCGTATAGCCCCCATATACCATACCCCCCAATATTCGGTATTTTGATGATTTTAGCGACATTATTTACCGGAAACGTTTCAAATTTGGTATTTGAAGTTCGTAATGGATACTACAGCCTAAGACAGAAAGTTATCTGTACAGGTCCACGTCTTCGTAAAGCCCCCATATAACGGTACCCTCCGATATTCGGTATTTTGATGATTTTAACGACATTATTTACCGGAATCGCTCCAAATTTGGTATTTGAAGTTCGTAATGGATTCTACATTTTAAGTCAAAAAATAAGCCATGTAGGTCCACGTCTTCGTATAGCCCCCATTTAACGGTACCCCCCGATATTCGGTATTTTGATGATTTTAGCGACTTTATTTACCGGAATCGTTTCAAATTTGGTATTTGAAGTTCGTAATGGATACTGCAGCATTGAACAGAAAATGGACCATGTAGGTCCACGTCTTCGTATAGCCCCCATTTACCGTACCCCCCGATATTCGGTATTTTGATGATTTTAGCGACATTATTTACCGGGATTATTTCAAATTTCGCATGTGAAGTTCGTAATGGATACTTCAGCCCATGCCAGAAAATTGTCTGTGCAGGTCCACACCTTCGTATAGCCCCCATATAACGGTACCCCCTATATTCGGTATTTTGATGATTTTAGCGACATTATTTACCGGAATCGGTTCAAATTTCGCATGTGAAGTTCGTAATGGATACTTCAGCCCATGCCAGAAAATTGTCTGTGTAGCTCCACAACTTCGTATAGCCCCCATATAACGGTACCCCCTATATTTGGTATTTTGATGATTTTAGCTACATTATAAACAGATTTTTCTTCAAGTTTCGCAATATTGTAAAACTTATGACAAAAGTCGCCTATGCAGGTCTACGTCGTCGTATAGGCATTCGGTATTTTTAAAATTTTAACAGAATTTTAAACGGATTTTATTTTATTTATTTTTTTTTTTTTTTGGAAATTGCCAAATTTGTACCAAATGGTGGAGGGTATTAAAAAGTTCGGCCCGGCCGAACTTACAGCCTTTTTACTTGTTTGTGTTTTTTTTTTTTTTTTTTTTTTGGAAAATGTTTGCATATGTTTTGCATAAAATTCGCATATTTTGCATACGTTGATAATTCCCTTAAATTTCATTATTTTGAGACATATAAATGGGTCTATAGATATTTTCGAAGAGCATCACAATGAATTTTATTAGAATTATAGCGACTCACATTTCAAACTACATATATACATATATGTATGTGTGTGTGTGTGTGTGTGTGTGTTATTATAGAAGAAAAAATGTTACATTTTTTTTATCATCTTATTCAAAACCTTGAAAACCGTTCCATAAAACTGACGGTCCGTATCGACGTTGTCTTCGCTCAGTTGAGCTGATGACTCCTTGAAATTTATTAAAAAGAATGAAAATTAAAATTTAATTAAAAATTAAATAAAAATTTTATAAATTTCTTACATTTATTAGCAGTCCCAGAAGTAGAACCGTCACGAAAAAAATTCCAAGACTTTGGGGAAACATTCTGAAATAAATGCTATATCTTTTTGAAACCATAAATGCTCTATTTATAGTAGCACTTTCGCGAACGCAATATGGAAATGGGCTGTAAAACTTTGATAAGAGAATTGGTGGTGCTGCAACCTTCATGAGCGTGACAGACTTAAAATAATTTTTGAAATTTATAATCAAAATCGTGAAAAATATATAAAAAATAGAAAAAAAAATAAATTGCAGAGTAATCTGCTAAACCTCAAAGAAAAAAAAAAAAAAAAAGAAACAAGTAAGCAAAGGCTATAGTCGTGACCATGTGATACCCTACAACACTACAATATGTTCGAAGTCCCCTTATATCCAAATCCATTTTGGAAGACTTCGTTTTTGAAATAATGCCAAAGAGCCCTGCCCAGGGGTTACCCTTAGGTTTCGACCCGGAAAATTTGGACCATATTTACGCACTCCGTAGTGTTGTGAAGTATTCAAAACAATTGCACACGAAAGTTGTGGCCCATTTTACAGCTAAAGATTATAATATACCATTGGATTAGTGGTCATCCAAAATGCTGGACTTCTTCCCTGTCCTCAACTCTCTTCCGATGTGAAATTCCGTGTCGATTAGTTTTCAATTGTGGCCTATAGAACGACTACAAAATTAGAAAAATTTAAATTTTTTTATCCATTTAAACCACTAAATGCACATCCTAAGAATAATAGGCTTCAATTCCGACCCTACACCCATACAAAATTTCGTGAGGACTTACATATAATACCCTCAAAACGATGTGTTGTGAGGTGTAAAAATTTAGAAAATTTAAAATTCAAAATTGTAAATCAAATTGAAAAAATTTGATTTTGTGATTTGGCTGGGATTAAAAATAGTCGCGGTTTAGTAGAAATGTTCCTATTTTCTAATATAAAAGTTAGGGTCTATTTCACCCGCTAATTACTGTCCGATGGCCGCCCAAATTGGTAGGTTTCTTCCCAGTCCCAAACTCTAACTCCATGTAAATTTTCGCGTCGATTGGTTCATAATTGTGGTCTGTAGAGCAACTGCAAAATCAATATTTTCTGTTTTTGGTCCATTTCAACCCCTAAATATCGTGCGATCATCTACAAAAACAATAGGGTTCTATTCTGACCCTAACCCCACCTCTATTTTCAATTTCGTGAGGATCGGTTCATAATTGCGACCTGTAGCTTGATTACAAATTAACATGGACAGACGGACGAACGGACATACATAGCTAGATCGACTCAGCTCGGCGAGATAGGAAGATCCCTATATACTTTCCTATATGGGAAACCAATAATTTTTGGCCCAATCAAACTTATTATACCCCCAACACAAAGTGTTCTGGGTTTAAAAAGAAGTAAAAAAGTTGTAAGTTCGGCCGGCCGAACTTTGAATACCTTCCACCATTGAGAACAAATTCGGCAATTTTCACATTCGGACTTGCTAAGCTATTATAATATTCAAATGCTTAACTCGAAAAAAATCTGTTTATAATGTAGCTAAAATAAATTAATATAGGGAGGTAAAATTCGTGGACCTGCAGAGGCAATTTTCTGGCATAGGCTGTATTATCCATTACGAACTTCAAATACCAAATTTGAAACGATCCCGGTAAATAATGTCGCTAAAATCATCAAAATACCGAATATCGGGAGGTGCAGATATATGGGGGCTATACGAAGGCTTGGACCTATATAAACAGTTTTCTGTCTTAGGCTGTAGTATCCATTGCGAACTTCAAATGCGAACTTTGAAACGATCCCGGTAAATAATGTCGCTAAAATCATCAAAACACCGAATATAGGGGGTACCGTTATATGGGGGCTATACGTGGATCTGCACAGACAATTTTCTGTCATAGGCTGTAGTATCCATTACGAATTTCAAATACAAAATTTGAAACAATTCCGGTAAATAATGTCGTTAAAGTCATCAAAATACCGAATATCGGGAGGTACCGTTATATGGGGGCTATATGAAAACGTGGACCTACATGGCCCATTTTCAATACCAAAAGTCCTGAAGACATAATACACATTTGAGTAAAATTTTATCAACCTACTTCATTTCGTTCGGAAGCTAGAGTGATTTCCACAGACGGACATATGGCCAGACGGATAGGCGGACGGACATTGGTAAATCGACATAGAATTTTATGCTGACCAAGAATATATATACTTTGTGGGGTCTAAAATATTTATTTCGAGGTGTTACAAACGAAATGACAAACTTAATATAACCTCCATACTATGGTGGAGGGTATAAAAAAGAAAAAAAAAAACAATGGACTGCCAAGGCGATAACTGCGGATTTTGAAACAGAGTTTTCCAAAAATAATTGTGATTTTTAGAAGTTTTTTTTTATACACTACAAACAATAAACAATGGACACATTTTTGAAGCTATTGCGGAACTTTTAGAAAATTTTCTCAAAAACCATTTTTTTTTTGATGGAGTCTAGTCCTGAATTTTCCAAACAATGCTCCACTCGTAAAAAATTATGAAATATAGAATATTATCTGAATTACCATGAATTTTTTAAGATTTTTTTTGAAGGACGCGAAGATGATATCTTCGAATTTATTTTTATTTCCTTTATTTATTTTCATACCCTACACCACAAGGTGGTCAGGGTATTAAGTCGTTGTGCACTTGTTTGTAACAGGCAAAAGGAAACGAGATAGGCCCATAGTTTCTTTTGATGATCTGCATAGAATCACATTCTGAGTCGATTTATGCATGTCCGTCCGTCCGTCTGACTGTCCGTCTGTCCATGTATTTTTGTAAACAAAGTACAGGTCGCATTTATTGCCCGATCCAGATGAAATTTTGCACAGATCATTTGTTTGGCCCAAGGACGAACTCTGTTGAAATTGGAGATAATCGGTCAAAATTTAGATATAGCTCCCATGTATAACTTCGTCCGATTTACCCTTTTTTGTGCACCAAACGTCTGATATTTGTCCAAATAGTATGAAATTTTGCACATACAACCAGATTAGGCCTGAAAATAAGTATGCCAAATTTGATCGAAATCGGTTCAGATATTTTCCATCCGATTTGTTATTTTTGTCCTCCGCAGCCGAAATATGCATTCTGTAACAACACAGTATTTGGGGAAATATATCAGATACAGCTCAGAAATACATTTGCTAAATTTTATCGAGATCGGTTCAGATTTAGATATAGCTCCCATATATAACTTCGTCCGATTTACCTTTGATTGGGCACCAAACGTCTAATATTTATCCAAATGGGATGGTATTTGGCACTTACGACCAAATTGAGACTAGAAGCTAGTATGTCAAATTTGGTGAAGATCGGTTCAGATATAGCTATAGCTTCCATATATAATGTTCATCAGATTTGTTATATTTGTTACCCACAGACGTAATATGCACTCCGTAACAACAATATTTGGGGGAAATATATCAAATACAGCTCAGAAATACATTTGTTAAATTTTATCGAGATCGGTTCAGATTTAGATATAGCTCCCCTATATATAACTTCGTCCGATTTACTTTTGATTGGGCACTAAACGTCTAATATTTGTCCAAATTGGATAAAATTTGACACTTACGACCAAATTGAGTCTAGAAGCTAGTATGGCAAATTTGGTGTAAATCGGTTCAGATATAGCTATAGCTGTCATATATATTGTCCATCCGATTTGTTATATTTGTTACCCACAGCCGTAATATGCACTCCGTAACAACGATTTTCAGGGAAATATATCAAATACCACTCAGAAATATCTTTGTCAAATTTAATCGAGATCGGTTCAGATTTGGATATAGCTCCGATATATATAACTTCGTCCGATTTACCTTTGATTGGGCACCAAACGTCTAATATTTGTCCAAATGGGATGAAATTTGGCACTTACGACCGAATTGAGTCTAGAAGCTAGTATGTCAAATTTGGTGAAGATCGGTTCAGATATAGCTATAGCTCTCATATATATTGTCCATCCGATTTGTTATTTTTGTCCTCCGCAGCCGTAATCACGCACTCCGTAACAACGATTTTCAGGGAAATATATCAAATACCACTCAGAAATATCTTTGCCAAATTTTATCGAGATCGGTTCCGATTTGGATATAGCTCCCATATATATCTTTATCCGATTTCAAATTAATTGTGCACCAAATGGGCAATACAATTCCGAATTTAAAAGATACAAATGCTTCGGCATATTTAGTCCTTTGAAGTTTAAATTATAATTATAATCATAGCGTGTATGATTGAATTCTCCCATAAAAACTTTTAATTGTTATGCGCAGCTCTACTAAATTAGCAAAGTGGTGTAGGGTATCATAAAGTCGGCCCCGCCCGACTTTAAGACTTTCTTTACTGGTTTAATTTTTTTTTTCTTTTTTTATTTTTTTAAATTTTTTTTAATTGTTTTTTTATTTTTTTTTAAATTTTTTTTTGTTTTATTTATTTTTTTAATATTAATATGTTCTGCATAAAATGTGCATATTTAGCGTACATAAAAATCACTTAAATTTCATCGTTTTCGGACACATAAGGAGTTCTATGGAACACTTAGAGTGCCCTATAGGTTTTTTATACCCTCAGCCATATGGCTACAGAGGGTATATATCATTTGATACGGTCAAAACGTGCCTAGTCGAAATAACGGTTTTAGACCCAAGGTCTCTTTGGACCAAATCCGTTTCAAGACATTTGGAGTCGATCTAGCGATGTCCGTCCGTCTGTCTTGTTGGTGCGCACGATAACTCTCGAAGGGAGTATCCGATTTGATCCAAACTTAGTAAGCCATAATATTATTATCAAGCTTAGATCGAGTTCCAAGATGGGTAATATCGATCTACTCCTTCTGGTACCTCCCAATAAAAGGACGAATTTCCAAAAAAAAAAAGAAATATTTTAGTGCACAGAAAGAGAAAGGATAATCCGATTTTGCTAATAATTTGCTTACCCCAATATTTCCATAAGTGCTAGCTCAGGTGCGACAATGGACAATATCGGTTCACTCCATCAAGTACCTCCCCCACAAAGGGTCAAAATATTGAATAATTACAACTCTTATAAAATGTGATGTAAGAGTCCGATTTCCTTCAGATTACACACATCACAATATTTTTATTAACCCAAGGTCTGGTGTGAAGATGGCATGTAGCGATCCATTCCTTCTGTTACCTCAAATTTTTGAATATCCATGAGGCTCATAAAACGCCAAAATTAACATCCGACTCCATTCTGACTTTCCACATCTCAATATTTCTATCACCACAAGATCTGTTTTAAAGATGGTAGAGATCAGACCCTTCCTTCTGGTACCTTCCTTACAAAATTTGAATAACCAAAACGATCATAAAATCCGAAATAAGCATCCGGCTCTCTTCATATTTCACACATTCCATTATTTCTACTAACACAAGATCTGCTGTGAAGATGGAATATGTCGGTCCACTCCTTCTGGTACCTCCCCCACAAAGGGTCACAATTTTAAATATCCATGAGGTTCATAAAACGCAAAATTAACATACGACTACATTCTGACTTTCCACATCTCAATATTTCTATCAAAACAAGATCTGTTATAAAGATGGTAGAGATCGGACCTTTCCTTCTGGTACCTTCCTTACAAAGTTTTGAATAACCAAAACGATCATGAAATCCGAAATAAGCATCCGGCTCTCTTCATATTTCAAACATTCCATTATTTCTACTAACTCAAGATCGGCTGTGAAGATGGGATATATCGGTCCAATCCTTCTGGTACATCCCCCACAAATATCCATGAAGCTCATAAAACGCGAAATTAACATCCGATGCCATTGTGACTTGGTACATCTCAATATTTGAATTAAAACAAACGACTAACTGAAATTCCCCAAATAAATTTGCCTCAGTGTCCAGGAGCACTGTAAATTGACTAATAGCTCACAAAATGTGTTGAGATTTTTTCAGAACTTTAATAATATTTTTTTTATACCCTCCATACTATGGAGGGAATATTAACTTTGTCATTCCGTTTATAACTCCTCGAAATACTCATGTCAGATTCAACAAAGTATATATATTCTTGATCAGCGTAAAATTTTAGTCGACTTAGCGATGTCCGTCTGTCTGTCTTTCCGTCTGTCTGTTTTAATCACGCTATATTTCGAACGAATTGAGATAGAAGTCTAAAATTTTGCACACATGTTTATTTTACCAGTAGGCAGGTTAAGTTCGTAAATGGGCCATGTAGGTCCACGTTTTCATATAGCCCCCATATAACCTCCCGATATTCGGTATTTTGATGATTTTAGCGACATTATTTACCGGAATTGTTTCAAATTTGGTATTTGAAATTCGAAATGGATACTACAGCCTACGACAGAAAATTGTCTGTGCAGGTCCACGTCTTCGTATAGCCCCCATATAACGTACCTCCCTATATTCGATATTTTGAAGATTTCAGCGACATTATTAACCAGAATTGTTTCAAATTTGGTATTTGAAGTTTGTAATGGGAACTACAGTCTGTGACAGAAAATTGTCGATGCAGGTCTAGGTCTTCGTATAGGCCCCATATATCGGTACCTCCCTATATTCGGTATTTTGACGATTTTAGGTACAATACTCATTGAAATTGTTTGAGGTGTTGTATTTGAAGTTCGTAATGGATGCTATAGCCTGTGACAGAAAATTGTCTATGCTGGTCCAAGTCTTGGCACAGCTCCGATATAACGGTACCTCCCTATATACGATATTTTGATGATTTTAGCTACATTATTGACCGTTTATTTCAAGTTTCGAATTTCAATATGGTAATGGCTAATGGCCTATGTAGGTCCACGTCAATATAACGGCTTTATTCGGTATTTTTAAAATTGTAACAGAATTTTTTTAGGATTTTATTTTTTGAAAATTTCCATATTCGTTCCAAATGGTGGAGGGTATTCAAAATTCGGCCCGGACTTACTGCTTTTTAACTTGTTTTTATTTTTATTTTTTTTTTATTTTGATGCTGAAACAATTTTCAATTTATTGTCTTCTCAGCCCGAACTAAATTGTCCCAACAGCCGTAAAAACACGCCGGCAAATAGTTCAGCCACCTTTAGCAAACATTTCAAATAGCCATCACGATCCTGACTGAAGGTTGTCACCAATTCTGTTATGAGGCCAGTTACATCGACATTGGGTTTTGTCAGCTGAGCGGATGACTCCTTAAAAATTATTAAAAAAATAATATAAAATTAAGTTAAAATTTTTATAAAAATTCTAAACCTCTCTTACATTTACCAGAAGGCCCAGAAGAAGAATAACGGTAAAAATTCCCAGACTTTTTGTAAACATTTTAGAAGATATTCTATATTACTTGGGACAATAAATGCTCTATTTATAGTAGCATTTCTTCAATGGAAAATTAAAATTTGTTGGAAATATAAGCCATTAAACCTTGATAAGGGAAATTACGCTGCCAGCTGCACGAGCGTGACTGACTTAATCTGCTTTTGAAAATCGTGAAATAAATTAAAAAAATAAAAAAAAAAATATGTTTTAAAGATCCGCTAAGTAGAAGCTTGAATACCCTACACCTAAAGAAAACAACCATGAACACATTTATTGAATTTATTTATTGGGTCAGTGGATTTTTTAAAGAATTTTTAGATATTTAAAGATTTCTTTTTCAGGGACCGTAAAAAAAATATCATCAGAGACCAGAGTAAATTTTTTAAAATAAGTTCTCGAAGGTTTTTAAATTAAAAAAAGTAATTAAAAAAATCAGCGCCATAGTGGATTTTTAATATTTTTTTTTTTCTAAAGCTGATTCAAACTATTATTCCAAAATTTGTAAAGGAGCTCCAATACAATTATTGTTGATTTTTTTTATAGAATCTTTCTTTAAGGCCCATGTGGAATTTTTTTTAAAGAATTTCTTCCGAAAACCAAAGAATTTAGAATTTTTCTCTGGAGCATCGTTGACTTTTCACAGATTTTTTATTAGGATTATCCCGGATTTTTAAAGAATTTTTTATTAGGATCATGGGATTTCAAAACAAATATTTGAGGAATCTCAAGGAGCATCCTACAGTATTAAAGAATTTTTAGGAATCATCATAGATTTTTTAATGACAGTTTTATAAAATGATCATTTGTTATTTTTAAAAAAAAATCTTTTAGGTAGATCATCCTGGAATTCTAAGTAATATTTCTCAGGAACATCTCATCCACAAACGTGGATTTTCTAAAGAATTTTTTCAAGACCCCATCTTAACCATGAACCTAGATTTTCTGAAGAATTTTTTCAAGACCCCATCTCCTCCATATACGAGGATTTTTTAAATGATTTTTTGAGACCCATCTCATCCACAAACGTGGATTTTCTAAAGAATTTTTGCAAAACCTCATCTCTTTCATATACCTGGATTTTCTAAAGATTTTTTTGAGACCCCATCTCATTCACAAACGTGGATTTTCTAAAGAATTTTTTCAAGACCCCATCTCCTCCATATACGAGGATTTTCTAAAAAAAATTTTTCGAGACCCCATCTCCTCCAAAAACGTGGATTTTCTGAAGAATTTTTTCAAAACCTCATCTCATGCATAAACCGAGATTTTCTAAAGTTTTTTTTTTCAAGACCCCATTTCATCCACAAACGTGGAGTTTATAAAGAATTTATTCAAGACCCTATCTCATCCATAAACGTGGTTGTTCTAAAGAATTTTATCCAGACCCCATCTGATGCAAAAACGTGGATTTTCTAAAGAATTTTTTCAAGACCCCATCTTAACCATGAACCTAGATTTTCTGAAGAATTTTTTTCAAGACCCCATCTCCTCCATATACGAGGATTTTCGAAATAATTTTTTTCAAAATCCCATCTCTTCCACAAACGTGGATTTTCTAAAGAATTTATTCAAGGCCCTATCTCATCCATAAACGTGGATTTTCTAAAGAATTTTTTCAAGACCCCATCTTAACCATGAACCTAGATTTTCTGAAGAATTTTTTCAAGACCCCATTTCCTCCATATACGAGGATTTTTTAAATGATTTTTTTGAGACCCCATCTCATCCGCAAACGTGGATTTTCTAAAGAATTTTTTCAAGACCCCATCTTAACCATGAACCTGATTTTTTTTATAGAATTTTTACAAGTCCCCATCCCAGCTATAAACGTGGAAAAAAAATCAGCATTTACCCCAACTATAAACGTGGATTTTCTAAAGATTTTTTTTCAAGACCCCATCTACTCCATATACGAGGATTTTCTAAAAAAATATTTTCGAGACCCTATATCATCCATAAACGTGGTTGTTCTAAAGAATTTTATCAAGACCCCATCTCCTCCAAAAACGTGGATTTTCTAAAAAAATTTTTTCGAGACCCCATCTCCTCCAAAAACGTGGATTTTCTAAAGAATTTTTTCAAAACCTCATCTCATGCATAAACCTGGATTTTCTAAAGATTTTTTTTCAAGACCCCATTTCATACACAAACGTGAATTTTCTAAAGAATTCATTCTAGACCCTATCTCATCCATAAACGTGGTTGTTCTAAAGAATTTTATTAAGACCCCATCTCCTCCATAAACGTGGATTTTCTAAAGAATTTTATCAAGACCCCATTTCTTCCACAAAATTGTATTTTTTAAAAAGAAATGTTCATTTTCAAGACCCCATCTCATCCATAAACGTGGATTTTCTAAAGAATTTTTTAAGACCGCATCTCATCCATAAACGTGGATTTTCTAAAAAATTTTATCAAGACCCCATTTCATCCACAAACGTGGATTTTCTGAAGAATTTATTCAAGACCCTATCTCATCCATAAACGTGGATTTTCTAAAAAAAAATTTATCAAGACCCCATCTCTTCCAGAAATGTGTATTTTTTGAAGGAATTTTCATTTTCAAGACTCCATCTTCTCCATAAACGTGGATTTTCTAAAGAATTTTTTATGACCCCATCTTCTCAATAAACGTGGATTTCCAGCATCCAGCCCAACTATAAATGGGAATTTTGGAAGCAGGATGTTTTGTTACATTTTTTTTTTTTCAAATTTGTTGCCATTTATTTATTTTTTTTTGGAAGGACCTCAAGTTTCGAGTTTTTAAAAATACATTTTTTTTAAGCAACACCAAGACTTTTCATTGATTTTACAATAACTTTGATTATTTCTATATTTTTTTCGGAATCTCCAAAACAATAGTAAATTTTTGTAGAATATTTCAAAGGACCTCCAAAAACCATATTCGTGTTTTTCGAACAATGCCTTATTGTATTGCTCTCCAGGTAATAAACTTAGTATATCCATTTTCAAAGAGTAGAGTGTTTGAATATAGCAATTAAGTATTGTGATTTTTCTTTTTTTCTAATCATTCTCAGTATTCTAAGAGATCAAGAAGTAGCTGATTTTTCCCCAAATGTTGTCATCTGTTGTAGGTTTTGAATATTTGTTTTTTTTAATCTTTTAAATTAAATTCATTAAAAAAATCATTTTTTTATATTTTAGCTTCTGTTGTTTTTCTTATTTGAGATAGCGCATGGCGCCTTGCTGGATCTGCAGCCGTTAACCACATTGTCCACAATTACGACCCTGACCCAGGACATACATGATTTGGACTTGGCTATACAATTAATAATGAAGCTCTTGGCAAAGCCTATTTTGACAATTCTTAGAGATGTGATTGAAGCGATAACACCAAAATAAAGACCTCACTTCTATTCTGGGGACTTTTGAGAAGCTTGGAATTTTTTCAAAAATATCTTGAAAATTTATCTAAAGGTCATGGATTTCTAAGAATATTTTTAGAAGTACTCCGCTCCTCGGAAATTTTTTATTAATTTTTTTTCTCAGTTCATAATTCAATTTGGATTTGCCTAACTAAATCATAAATAAATTTTAAACTTAATAAGAACAACAACAACTTTTCAAACATGCATATCGTTTGTCAAACAAAACGTCTACAATTTATCTGTCTATTTTCAAAGTTGGATATAAACTCGAAGAGAATACAAAGACGAAGGATTCACTTTGATGACTTAGAAGTCTGTAAATAAATCAACTTTGTCCTGATATAACAATCAATCCTTCTTCCACTTATCTTCCACATCTGCTTTCTCGTGCGTCTTCTTACATCTCAGCCGGAGCGTTCAAAGGAAAATGACATATTCTTAACGGAGAATTCTATAAAAGGCATTGATTTCCTTCCTGGATTTCAAATGTGCAGAACACATCTGCTTTGTTTTTCATTGGAGGCGATGTGATTTGCTTTGCGAGTGTGTGTGTGTGTGTGCGTTTTTCGTATTTCTTTTGTTTCGCATCGAAACACTAGAGAAAATAGGAAAATTTTCATAAAAGCAACCACTTAATGTTTATAAGTTTTCTCCATTTGTTTGTTGTTTTGCTTTGTTGGGTTCTTGTTTTCAATTCAATAAACAAAGCACACAAAAATGGGAAAAGAAATTATCAAAGTTTATCTTGTTGCACAGAGACGTGGGAAAATCTGTGAAAGGCAGTCCAATTTTTGAGGAAGTTCAATCAAAAAAAAAAGAAAAAAAACGATACGGTTCAGGTTCCTAAGGACCTAAGAAAATATATGGCTATGATTCGAAGTCTAACTCTCCCAAATTTAAATTGCTTTAAATCACGAATAATGGATCCACGGCTCTTAACATGTTGGGAAAATTTCAATAAATATGCTTCTGGCAGGGTCCTCATAAGTCAGCGCAACAGATCCTTAAACTTTAAAATTATTTGAAAATTCTCAATAAACTTCCTATAGTCAAGGTTTTCTATGCCAGAACTATAGATCTCACAAATGTGCCTTTTTCATTTTTATCTAATCATGGAAGAGATATCCTAGGATTTGTAGAAAAACCTATTTCACACCCTTACTCATGTGTCCTCAAATCATATTCCCCAGTTAACTTTTGTTTGAGGTGAAATCTTGATGCTCCTTAAATGAAGGCTAAGGGTATATTTCTGCAGATAAAGGCGATTATTTTTTTTTAATTATCTCATTATTATGACATTTTCTTCTTATTTTCCTTTATTTCCCATAAAAAGTCCGCTTGCATAAATGTAAAGTCCTAGTAGGCGTATAAGTGATTTAAATAGTAAACATCTGGGCGTATGATGAATTAAATTATGAATTTAACTTAAACAAGTATACGTTTTTGAACTATGCAGGAGATATGCCCTCTAGCGGCCAATAGCTTTTGGGACTTCTACAAAAAGTTACAGACACAAAATTCTGTGAAGATCGAAAAATATATGAGGGATGAAAATCGGAGTTGAGTGTAAAATTTGAAAATGGTTTATTTCAAGAAGCATGAATTTGCCTCAGATAAGTTTAGGTGGATAACATTTGTATATTTTTTAAAGCAGATCTTCTCACCTTTACACTGATGTAAAATAATTTCGCGTCTATTAAAAAATGCTCAAGATATGCTCAAATGAAGACAGTTACCGAAAAGGAGTAAAATTTCAGCCTTTTTTCGTAACACTCTTCCTGAGGTCGTAACTTTTAAACTAATTGGCCCATATCAACAAATTGATGTGGCTTGGAAAGCATGGACAAATGCCTTTTATAGAATGTACAATAATGATACATCTTTGATAGAAAGTAAGCAAAAATTATCACTTAATACAAAACATCCTTGAGAGAAATATTCACGGAAAATATGGCTAAATAAAAAGAATTGTGGAAAAAATTCCAACTATTTTGCCACTTTTAATAAGCATTTTTTGGAAGCCCTTAAGAATGAATGAAGCAGAATATCTCAACTTTACTCTGATGTAAAATACTTTCAGCTATATTACGAAATGCCAAAGATATGCTCAAGAAAAGACAGTTACCAAAAAGGGTCAAAATTTTAGTCTTTTTGTGTAACTATATTTCTGAGGTCGTAACTTTCAAAATAATTGGCCCATCTCAACAAATTGAAGTGGCTTGGAAAGCATGGACATAAGCCTTTTATAGAATGTAGAATAATGATACATCCTTGAGAAAAAGTGAGCAAAAATATCACTTAATGCAAAACATCCTTGAGAGAAATGTTCACAGAAAATTTGGAAAAATATGTGTGGAAAAATTCAAAATATTTTCTCACTTTGGGCAATAATTGTATGAAAGCCATAAATTCCGAACGAAGTAGATCATCTTACCTCTATACTGATGTAAAATAATTTCATGTATATTACGAAATGCCCAAGATATGTTCATGTGAAGACAGTTACCGAAATGGGGCACAATTTCAGCCTTTTTGCGTAACACTCTTCCTGAGGTCGTAACTTTTAAACTAATTGGCCCATCTCAACAAATTGATGTGCCCTGGATAGCATGGACATAAGCCTTTTATAGGATGTACAATAATGGTACATCCTTGAGGAAAAGTAAGCAAAAAATATCGCTTAATGCAAAACATTTTTGAGAGAAATGTTTACAAAAAATTTGGGTAATTATTGTATGAAAGCCATAAGTTCCGAACGAAGCATATCATCTTACCTCTATACTGATGTAAAATAATTTTATGTATATTCGATAATGCCAAAGATATGCTCAAGTGAAGACAGTTACTGAAAAGGCACAAAATTTTGGACATTTTGCGTAATTGTCATCCTGAGGTCATAACTTTTAAACTAATTGGCCCATCTCAACAAATTGATGTGGCTTGGAAAGCTGGGACATAAGCCTTTAATAGGATGTACAATAATGATACATCCTTTAGAAAAAAGTAAGCGAAAAATATCACTTAATGTAAAACATCCTTGAGAGAAATGTTCACGAAAAATATGGCTTATTAAAAAGAATTGTGGAAAAAAATGCCAATTTTTTTGCCCATTTTTGGTAAGCATTTTTTGGAAGGCCTCAAGTATGAATGGAGCAGAATATCTTAACTTTACTCTGATATAAAATTCGTTCAGGTATATTACGAAATGCCCAAGAAATGCTCAAGTCAAGACAGTTACCGAAAAGGGGCAACATTTCAGCCTTTTTGCGTAACATTCTTCCTGAGGTCGTAACTTTCAAAATAATTGGCCCATCTCAACAAATTGTTGTGACTTGGAAAGCATGGACATAAGCCTTTTATAGAATGTACAATAATGATACATCTTTGAGAGAAAGTAAGCAAAAAATATCACTTAATGCAAAACATCCTTGAGAGAAATGTTCACAGAAAATTTGAGTCAATTAAAGTAAGTGTGGAAAAATTTCCAAATATTTTGTCACTTTGCATAAGCATTTTCTGGAAGTCCTTAAGTATGAATGGAGCAGAATATCTCAACTTTACTCTGATGTAAAATACGTTCAGGTATATCACGAAATGCCCAAGATATGCTCAAGTGAAGACAGTTACCAAAAAGGGTCAAAACTTTGGTCTTTTTGTGAGGTCGTAACTTTTAAAATAATTGGCCCATCTCAACAATTTGATGTAGTTTGGAAAGCATGGACATAAGCCTTTTATAGGATGTACAATAATGAGGCAACCCCGGGAAAAAGTAGACAAGCATATGACTTGATAAAAAAAAACATCCTTGAGATAAAATATGACTGAAATATGGTTAAATGAAAACAAGTGTGGGAAAAATTCCAAATATTTTGTGACTTTGTGTAATCACTTTCTGGAAGCTATAACCTCTGAAGGAAGTAAAATATCTTACCATTCCACTGACGTAAAATACTTTCAGGAATATAACATAATGTCCAAGATATGCTAAAGTAAAGACAGTTACCAAAATGGGGAAAAATTATGGTCATTTTGAGTAAGAGTCTTCCAGGGGTCGTAACTTTTAAAATAATTGCCCCCATCTCAAGAAAACTATGTGGCTAGGAAGGCGGAGACGCCAGCCTTTCATAGTATGTACAATACTAATACATACCTCTGAAAATGCTAACAAAAAATTAAGACTAAATGAAAACAAGTATGGGAAAATTTCAAATATTTTAGCATTTTTGGGTAATCGTATTCTGAAAGCCATAACTTCCGAACAAATCAAAAATTTTCAATAAAATAAACGGATTCGAAAATTATACGATTCGATGATTAAAGCTCCTCATTACAGCTATAAATTAAAGCTTAAAATAACTTCCGACATTTCAAGGAATAAAAATAAAAAAATTATTAAAAAATTAATAATCTACTACAAAATATAAGGTTGTCTAAGTCCAGTTCAAGGGATATATCTCTGATGATAGTCTGTAGATTTAAACTTAGTTCGCATATTCTAATAGAAGAGTAATTATCCTCCTCATTTATTTAAATAATTTAGTATACTTCACAAAACAAAACCGAAATATGGTCACATGAGTACTCGTGAAGAAATGTGACATTATATGATCATAATCATATTCTAGGGGGTATAACTTTTGAAGTTATCGATAAATCTGAGGGAAAAAACCTTGAATTTTTATAAAATGGACTCTCTACGCTAAAATTCTAGACAAAATGTCGACAATTTGTCATGCAGGATATCAATTTCCTACCGATTTAATTTTAATTGTCTTCAGATCGTATTAGTAATTTTAATACAATGTAGATACAGAGCGTATACTTCATATCAATGAAAATTCTCCCATATGTCATACGGCTGCATAAAGTAACTATAGTTTTGAAGATCTTATTATCTCTCATTTAAATAAATATTATTATAATATTTTTAGTTAAGTTTTAGAAAATTCATGAAATCTTGAAAAGAAAATTAAGTTGAATGACTTTCTTCAAAAAACTAAAATTATGCGCGTTAATCTAAGCGATCTTTCTACAATTCTGGTCAGTAAACCTCCATAATGTCCACACATTTCGAAAGACTAAATATTTCTGTTTCAGTGATGAAAACTATTTCGATGTGTCCCTAATCATTTTGAAGCTATATCTACAAGATAACTGTTACTGAAACACTACCATTTTTATGTACTTTTAAGTAATCTTCTTCTAGAGGCCATAACTCTTGAACTAATAGATAAATCTCCGGGAAATAACTTGCTATTGGAAGTTCGCAATCTTAACCTCAAAATTGTGGACAAAAAGTTTACTGCCCTTTGTGCTAAAAATATTATTTCTTTTATAACATTTTGTAAAGAGAATGGCAATGAATGATTACGTCTTGGGTTTTAAAATTAGTCACCCCGCTCTAAGGGGCACATCTCCGTTTAGGATTATTAGATTTCGATTAATTAAACTAATTTAGAAAGGGAATGCCCTACTTCTTCACGAATGCAAAGTATTTTTATATAACTAAATTAATTTCAAAGTTATATCAAAAAGAAAAAAAGTACAGAAATTTGCCAAATTATTGGTGTTTTTGAGTAGTCATGTTCTAGCGAACATAACTCTTGAAATAATAGCTATATCTCCATGAAATAACTTTCTATTGGCAGTACGAAACCTTTACCTCAAATCCTATACAAAAAGTTTACTCATCTCATCGTGATAAAAATATTTTTTGTTCCATAAAATTTTGTAACGATAATTGAATTGAATGATTTTGTTTTCAGTTATAAAATTTGTCATCCCGCTCTATGGGACGTATCTACCTTTAGGATTATTAGATTTCGATGAAGTAAACTAATTTAGGAAGGGAATGCCCTACATTTTCACGAATGCAAAGTATTCTCACTTACCTCCAATAGTTTCAAAGTTATATCAAAAAAGAATTAAGTACTGACATTTTCCAAATTATTGGTGTTTTTTGAGAAGTTATGTTCTAGGGGACATAACTCTTGAACTAATAGCTATATCTCCAGGAAATAACTTGCTATTGATAGTACGGAATCGTTACCTCATATTTATAGACAAAGGTTACTGCTCGTCGTGCTAATAATATTTTTTCCATTCATAAAATTTTGTAAAGAGTGTTGAGAAGAATTATTTCGCTTTGGATTTTAAAATTTGTCACTCCGCTCTAAGGGACATATCTCCCTTTGGGATTATTAGATTTCGAACAAGTGAATTAATTTGGAAATAGAATTTCCTACTTCTTTGCGGATGCAAAGATTTTTCACATATCTCCAATAATTTCAATGTTATGTAGAAAAGAAGAAAAGTACTGAAATTTGCCAAATTATTGGTGGTTTTTGAGTAGTCATCTTCTGGGGGCCATAACTCTAGAACTAGTAGCTATATCTCCATGAAATAACTTGTTATTTATAGTTACCTTAATCGTTACCCCAAAATTGCAAACTATGGTTACCGCTCGTCGTGATAAAAATATTTTTTGTTCCATGAAATTGTGTAACGATAATTGAATTGAATGATTTTGTTTTCAGTTATAAAATTTGTCACCCCGCTCTATGGGACATATCTACCTTTAGGATTCTTAGATTTCGATCAAGTGAACTAATTTGGAATGAGAAATTCCTACTTCTTCATTGATGCAAAATATTTTAATGTATCTCCAATAATTTCAAAGTTGTGTAGAAAAGAAGAAAAGGACTGAAATTTCCCACATTATTGGTGGTTTTTGAGTAGTCATCTTCTAGGGGCCATAACTCTTGAACTAATAGCTATATCTCCATGAAATACCTTGTTATTTATAGTTATCTTAATCGTTACCACAAAATTGCAGACTATAGTTACCGCTCGTCGTGCTACTAATATTTTTTCTTTCATAAAATTTTGTAAAGATAATTGAGATGAATGATTTAGCTTTGGATTTTAAAATTTTGTCACTCCGCTCTAAGGGACATATCTCCCTTTGGGATTATTAGATTTCAAACAAGTGAACTAATTTGGAAAGAGAATTTCTTACTTCTTCACTGATGAAAAATATTTTAATGTATCTCCAATAATTTCGGAATTATGTAAAAAAGAAGAAAAGTACTGAAATTTGTCAAATTATTGGTGTTTTTTCAGTGGTCATCTTCTAGGGGTTATAACTCTTGAACTAACAGATACATCTGCGGGAAATAACTTGCTATTTGAAGCTCGGAATCTAGCCATTGGTATCTAGACAAAAAGTTAATTGTCCATCGTTATAAAAATACATTTTCTTTTATAGGAATTTGAATCAAAATTGATGTTATTTTCAGTTATAAAATTGGTCACCTCGCTCTAAGGGGCATATCTCCCTTTAAGATTATTAGATTTCGATCAAGTAAACTAATTTGGAAAGAGAATTCCCTACTTCTTCACTGTTGCAAATTATTTTCGTCTATCTAAAATAATTTCCAAGTTAAGACAAAAAGAAAATAGTTACCGAAATGTGTCAAATTTTCGGTATTTTTGAGTAATCATGTTCTAGAGCCCATAGCTTCTGAAATAATCGACATATCTTTAAGAAGTAACTGGTTATTGATAGCTCGGACCATATGCTTCAAAATTCTAGACAAGAAGTTTGCAGTCAGTCAAGCAGGATATCAATTTTCTTCCCACTCAAGTTGAACCCTCTTGAGGGCGTATTAGTGATTTTAATTTTACGAACATACATAGCGTATGCTTCATATCTTTTTAAATCAAACCATAAAGTATACGCCTTTTTTTGACAATTATGACACACAATTTCTATGCTCTGACGAAACTATACAAATTTTCAAAATCTCCCCACATAAAATCATATTTTTCCTAATTTATTGGCCATGTAATTTTTCGATGATTTATGGCTACCACTTTAAGCTGTCTTTTATCTCTAACATGGTTCATGGTTACGCTTATTAACGACTGTGTATCCTTTGAGCATGGTTGCCATGCAACAAAACAGATTTAAGTGCAATTTTACGATGTTGCCAATTTGGAAGCTAAAGTTAAGAACGAGAACTTTTATTTAAGTTAGCTGCTCTGTAAAGTTTTCGATTTTCCATACAATGACAACTCGAACGATAATGTTGATGATGTTGGCGATGATGATGATGATGTTGGTGATGACAACATTTTATGAGGTTTTCATGTTTTTGCCATTTTTTTGGAGTTTTTCCTTTTTTCATTTCTTTCGAAACTTCCTCTTTTATGGTGCTAACTTATTGAAGAACAGCAAAACAAAATAGAAACATAAAATGTTGTTGCTTTCCACTCGGTATATTATGGAGTTGTTTAGTTGCTGCTGAAAACATTGCGTATATCTGGTTCCCAACACAATTTCCTGTTGATATCAATAACACTGGGTTGGTATTCACGGAGGACTCTCCCCAGTTCTTCCTCGCCAAACATGCCTTGGAACGGAAGTGTATTTCGGGAGCGGTTTTTTTGCTCGCTTGTGTTTTGTTAATGTTATGATTTTAATGACAAAGTTGCTTGCTCGGGAAATGAAGGGTGTGAAATGCGTTCCGAGTGTTCTGTAGAGGAAATTAGGAGTCATGAGTGGTTTTATATTTCCAGAGAATACCAGAAAAAATCTAAAACATTGAGAAAATTATGTGGGTGCGTTGATGAGGAATAGAGGGAGAGAAACTGCTAGAGTTTTTCGTTTAGAAAATCTGTGGTGGAGACCCAGGTTTTCGTCAAGAAAATCCGTGGTGGAGACCTAGGTTTTCGTTTAGAAAATCTGTGGTTTAGACCAAGGTTTTCGTCTAGGAAATCTGTGGTGAATATCTAAGTAGAAACTGGGCTTTTCTATAGAAAACGGAGTGGAGTCCTGGTTTTTTTAGAAAATTTGGTGGAGGCCTGGTTTTTCTCTTGGTGGAGAACTGGGTTTTCTCTAGAAAACTTAGTGGAGATCTATAAAACTAATTTTCTAAGTTTTTTTAGAGAAAACCCAGACCTCCACCAAGAGAAAAACCAGGCCTCCACCAAATTTTATAAACAAACCAGGACTCCACACAGTTTTCTATAGAAAAGCCCAGTTTCTACCTAGATATTCACCACAGACCTTGGTTCTCTATAGAAAATCTGTGGCGGAGACCCAGGTTTTCTATAGAAAATCTGTGGCGGAGACCCAGGTTTTCTATAGAAAATCTGTGGCGGAGACCCAGGTTTTCTATAGAAAATCTGTGGCGGAGACCCAGGTTTTCTATAGAAAATCTGTGGCGGAGACCCAGGTTTTCTATAGAAAATCTGTGGCGGAGACCCAGGTTTTCTATAGAAAATCTGTGGCGGAGACCCAGGTTTTCTATAGAAAATCTGTGGCGGAGACCCAGGTTTTCTATAGAAAATCTGTGGCGGAGACCCAGGTTTTCTATAGAAAATCTGTGGCGGAGACCCAGGTATTCAAAAGCAATTCTGTGGCGGAGACCCAGGTTTTCTATGGAAAACTTGGCGGAAACCCAGGTTTTCTGTAGAAAACTTGGTGGAAACCCAGGTTTTCTATAGAAAACTTGGTGGAGACCCAGGTTTTCAAAAGCAATTCTGTGGCGGAGACCCAGGTTTTCTACAGAAAACTTGGTGGAGACCCGGGTTTTCTACAGAAAACTTAGTGGAGACCCAGGATTTCTATAGAAAACTTGGTGAAGACTCAGGTTTTCTATAGAAAACCTGGTGGAGACCTCCGTTTTCTATAGAAAAAACTTGGTGGTGACCCAGGATTTTTATAGAAAACTTGGTGTACTATAGAAAACTTCATGGAGACCTCCGTTTTCTATAGAAAACTTGGTGGAGACTTGGTTAAGACCTCCGTTTTCAATAGAAAACTTGGTGGAGACCTTGGTTTGCTATAGAAAACTTGGTGGAGACCTTGGTTTCCTATAGAAAACTTGGTGGAGACCTCCGTTTTCTATAGAAAACGTGGTGGAGACCTCCGTTTTCTATAGAAAACTTGGTGGAGACCTCCGTTTTCTATAGAAAACTAGGTGGAGACCGAGGTTTTCTTCTAGAAAACTTGGTGGAGACCTCCGTTTTCTATAGATAACTTGTTGGAGACCTCCGTTTTCTATAGAAAACTTGGTGGAGACCCAGGTTTTCTATAGAAAACTTGGTGGAGACCCAGGTTTTCTATAGAAAACTTGGTGGAGACCCAGGTTTTCTATAGAAAACTTGTTGGAGACCGACGTTTTCTATAGAAAACTTGGTGGAGACCCAGTTTTTCTATAGAAAACTTGGTGGAGACCCAGTTTTTCTATAGAAAACTTGGTGGAGACCCAGTTTTTCTATAGAAAACTTGGTGGAGACCTCCGTTTTCTATAGACAACTTGGTGGAGACCTCCGTTTTCTATAGACAACTTGGTGGAGACCCAGGTTTTCTATAGAAAACTTGGTGGAGACCACCGTTTTCTATAGAAAACTTGGTGGAGACCGAGGTTTTCTATAGAAAACTTAGTGGAGACCGAGGTTTTCTATAGAAAACTTAGTGGAGACCTCGGTTTTCTATAGAAAACTTAGTGGAGACCTTGGTTTTCTATAGAAAACTTAGTGGAGACCTTGGTTTTCTATAGAAAACTTGGTGGAGACCGAGTTTTTCTATAGAAAACTTGGTGGAGACCTCCGTTTTCTATAGAAAACTTGGTGGAGACCTCCGTTTTCTATAGAAAACTTGGTGGAGACCTCCGTTTTCTATAGAAAACTTGGAGGAGACCTCCGTTTTCTATAGAAAACTTGGTGGAGACCTCCGTTTTCTATAGAAAACTTGGTGGAGACCTCCGTTTTCTATAGAAAACTTGGTGGAGACCTCCGTTTTCTATAGAAAACTTGGTGGAGACCGAGGTTTTTTATAGAAAACTTGGTGGAGACCGAGGTTTTCTATAGAAAACTTGGTGGAGACCGAGGTTTTCTATAGAAAACTTAGTGGAGATCACCGTTTTCTATAGAAAACTTGGTGGAGACCACCGTTTTCTATAGAAAACTTGGTGGAGACCACCGTTTTCTATAGAAAACTTGGTGGAGACCACCGTTTTCTATAGAAAACTTGGTGGAGACCACCGTTTTCTATAGAAAACTTGGTGGAGACCCTGGTTTTCTATAGAAAACTTGGTGGAGACCCTGGTTTTCTATAGAAAACTTCGTGAAGACCAACGTTTTCTATAGAAAACTTCGTGGAGACCCTGGTTTTCTATAGAAAACTTCGTGGAGACCCTGGTTTTCTATAGAAAACTTGGTGGAGACCCTGGTTTTCTATAGAAAACTTGGTGGAGACCCTGGTTTTCTATAGAAAACTTGGTGGAGACCCTGGTTTTCTATAGAAAACTTGGTGGAGACCCTGGTTTTCTATAGAAAACTTGGTGGAGACCTTGGTTTTCTATAGAAAACTTGGTGGAGACCTTGGTTTTCTATAGAAAACTTAGTGGAGATCTTGTTTTTCTATAGAAAACTTGGTGGAGACCTTAGTTTTCTATCGAAAACTTGGTGGAGACCTTGGTTTTCTATCGAAAACTTGGTGGAGACCTTGGTTTTCCATAGAAAACTTGGTGGAGACCGAGGTTTTCTATAGAAAACTTTGTGGAGACACCGGTTTTTTTTGTCGAAAACTTTTGAATAATACTTCGATTTCCATGAAAAAAAGACAAACCATGTGACGAATTCATGTTTCCAATTATGCTGCTAATACTATCCCTTTCCTCCACACCCCCCATTTATCATTGGTTATTACTTGTGTGTGTACTTTTTTCCATTATTCGAGTGTCATCCTCCTCTTTGAATGGTATTCCAAATGATAAATGCATGTTATGTCTCAATACTCCTGGCCCTTACAGAATAATTGAAAACGACACAGAATGTCATCTTGTTTTGGCAATAAATTGAGTTCGAACAATGTGGTGGAGAAAGTTGTAGTCGGAGAGGGTGAGTGGGGTGGGAGCAGGGCTTTGTAAGTATGAAATTAAATTCTTACAAAGACCACAAGTACAGGGAGGATGAAGCAACAATCATATTGTAATTTTTGTTGTAATGAAAGAAAAAAAGAATTTCTTTTCTTATCGAAGCTCTTGGTTGGCAGAGAATGTCATGGAGATTGTGATTTTTTTTTTTTTTTTTTTTTTTTTGTTTTTCAAAATTAAATATTTGAGATGAATGAAAATTGGAACAAGAATTTGAAAAGAAGTTTTAAATAAATAAATTTTGTGAAGATGGTTTATAACATTTTTTTTTTTTTTTTTTTTTTTTGGAGAGAATAGAAATTTGAAGACTTTTTGGTGGGGGTCCTCTGAAAAGCGGGGTTGGCTGAATATTGCCACTGTTGAGCAAAAGCTTGGGAATATGGAAGGAGTGTATCATAATCTTCCTCTCCGAAATTATTAATCCCAATACATAGGCCCTTTATCCTCACTTTTTCTCAATGGCTCTCTTATCCCGGAAAAATCATATTCTCAGAACCATATTTCTTTCTCGAAAGATTTTTTTTTATTTATTCTTTTAATTTTCACATTTCCCGGAAACATTTTCCCATCAGAAACGATTCAGCTAATCGTTGCCTCATTTATTTACCACATAATCCCATGATTCTTTTCCCAAACTTATTTCTCTTAGTTCATCCTTTGTCTCCTCCCCTCTTTCCCCCTACACCAACCTCTCCTCCCTCCTTTTTTTTTGGTAATCGCAGCTAATGTTAATATGGTGAAAAATAGCTGCTAAATAAGAATCATTAGTAAAATGTTGGCTGGTGGCTTCTGATGGATTTCCCTACAAAAAGCAAAAAAAAAAAAAAAAAAAAAGAGGAGAGGAAAGAGAAGGAGAAAAATTCAGGCTCTCTGCCGTAAAAAAAGAAAAAAACATATTCTCCAAAGCGAAAAAAAAAAACGCGAAGTGAAGTGGCAGCTCCTCCAAACATAATCGCTCCAAATGTGGGGAAAATTTTTGTTAAATCTTCTAAATTACTTCCGTTACATTTAATCCTTTGTAGTTTGAATTTTTGAGAGAGTGTGTGTGTGTGTGTGTGAGTTTGTGCGCGCACACTAATGTTGGTAATTCGTTAAGGACACATGCAAGGATGTAGAGGAATTTTACAATTGAAGGCAAGCAAATGCCAGCAGTGGGGAACCGTTTAAAGTGGTTATGGCTGAGAGACGAACTAAGCATCTCTCCCCTCTCTCTCTCTCCCTCTCTTTCCCTACGACACAATATACCGCCAGCATTGACATCCTCGATTGTCAGATATATGCAAGTTGCTACGCCTTAGTTAAACTTAAGCCAAACGGATGTGAATCTTAAATTGATTTCCGACAAATGGTAAAATAAGCTTTCTACTTAACTACAACAAAAACAACAACCACAATAACAACAACAGGGGAAAAAATGGAAACTTCTTCAATTGTCACACAAAATTGAAACTCAAAGGAGTATTTGAAATGAAAATCAAATTAAATTACAAATCATTTGGAAATAAATCTCAAGGAGATTGGCAAAGGAGAATTCTGGAGCCTTGAGGAGGAAACAAGAAATCAAAGGAGAAATATTGAGGCCAATTTTTTAAAGGGAAGAATATTTGACTAGTAAATCCCAAATTACGTAAATAAAATCTAGTGGAGACTAAGTTTTCGTTAAGAAAACCTAGTGGAGACTAGGCTTTCGTATAGAAAATCTAGTTTTCGTGCGGAAAATCCAGTGGAGACTAGGTTTTCGTGTGGGAAATCTAGTGGAGACTAGGTTTTCGTGTAGAAAAATCTAGTGGAGACTAGGCTTTCGTGTACAAAATCCAGTGGAAACTAGGTTTTCGTGTAGAAAATCTAGTGGAGACTAGGTTTTCGTGTAGAAAATCTAGTGGAGATTAGGTTTTCGTGTAGAAAATCCAGTGGAGACTAGGTTTTCGTATAGAAAATCTGGTGGAGACCAGGTTTTCGTAGAGAAAATCTAGTGGAGACCTAGTTTTTGAATAGAAAATTTGGTGGAGACCTGGTTTTCGTAAAAAAAAATTGGTGGAGACCTGGTTTTCGTGTAGAAAATCCAGTGGAGACTAGGTATTCGTGTAGAAAATCCAGTGGAGACTAGGTTTTCGTATAGAAATTCTAGTGGAGACTAGGTTTTCGTAGAGGTAATCTTGTGGAGACAAGGTTTTCGTATAGAAAATTTGGTGGTGACCTGGTTTTCGTATAGAAATTCTAGTGGAGACTAGATTTTCGTGTAGGAAATCTAGTGGAGACTAGATTTTCGTGTAGGAAATCTAGTGGAGACTAGGTTTTCGTGTAGGAAATCTAGTGGAGACTAGGTTTTCGTATAGAAAATTTGGTGGAGACCAGGTTTTCGTATAGAAATTCTAGTGGAGACTAGATTTTCGTGTAGGAAATCTAGTGGAGACTAGGTTTTCGTATAGAAAATCTAGTGGAGGCCAGATTTTCGTCTAGAAAATTTGGTGGAGACCAGGTTTTCGTATAGAAAATTTGGTGGAGACCAGGTTTTCGTATAGAAAATTTGGTGGAGACCAGGTTTTCGTATAGAAAATTTGGTGGAGACTAGGTTTTGGTATAGAAAATCTAGTGGAGACCTGCTTTTCGTATAAAAAATCTGATGGAGATCTGGTTTTCGTATAGAAAATCTAGTGGAGACTAGGTTTTCTTATAGAAAATCTAGTGGAGACTAGGTTTTCGTATAGAAAATCTAGTGGAGACTAGGTTTTCATGTAGAAAATAGAGCGGAGACTAGGTTTTCGCATAGAAAATGTAGTGGAGACTAGGTTTTCGTATAGAAAATCTGGGGAGACTAGGTTTTCGTACAGAAAATCTAGTGGAGACTAGGTTTTCGTACAGAAAATTTGGTGGAGAGTAGGGTTTCGTATAGAAATTCCCCTGATTTTTTCCCCCAATCAGCCAACGCCAATATATATTTCTCATTAAATTAGTAACAACCAACTCTTTATTTGCATAGATTTAAAAAAGCAAATACGAGGTACATACATCCTCCCTACCAATTCATTATCATTATTACTATGACTCCCCCCTATCGGAAGTCTTAGGGCCTATTCTTACCCTCTTTGCAATTTCCCACATGTCTTATTTAAACAAATACTCAATTAAATTCGCCTAAGTGCACTTTAAAACTTCTGCAAATATTGAATTGCTCTCACTATGCTCACAAGAGAATACAATGCATAGCCCTGAATGAAAACGTGCGTATGTGTGCATTTGAAATATTTACTCATTACAAACTCGCACACACACACACACATACATACATTATCACTGTGTATTTACTTTACAATGTTGGGTGGCTGGGATGGGAAAGATTTCCGTTTTGAAAACAGTTTCGGAACGAAACCGCAGCATAATGACATTATCAGAAGATTCGCTTGGCTCGGGGCAAACATGTGTAAAGTTTTAATCTCCTCTTCTCAATCAAAATGTGTTATTGTTGCGGCCACGGGGCTGTTGCAAGGGGCTGGGAATAAGTTTGGGGAAGTTTGTAATAAAGTTGAGGAGTGACATTGAGTTAACTCAAAAAAGATGATATTATCTATAGAAAAACGAGATCTCCACTAATTTTTCTATAGAAAACCGAGGTCTCCACTAAGTTTTCTATGGAAAACCGAGTCTCCAACAAGCTTTCTATAGAAAATCGAGGTCTCCACCAAGTTTTCTATAGAAAACCGAGGTCTCCACTAAGTTTTCTATAGAAAACCGAGGTCTCCACTAAGTTTTCTATAGAAAACCGAGGTCTCCACCAAGTTTTCTATAGAAAACCGAGGTCTCCACTAAGCTTTCTATAGAAAACCGAGGTCTCCACTAAGTTTTCTATAGAAAACCGAGGTCTCCACTAAGTTTTCTATAGAAAACCGAGGTCTCCACCAAGTTTTCTATAGAAAACGGAGGTCTCCACCAAGTTTTCTATAGAAAACGGAGGTCTCCACCAAGTTTTCTATAGAAAACGGAGGTCTCCACCAAGTTTTCTATAGAAAACGGAGGTCTCCACCAAGTTTTCTATAGAAAACGGAGGTCTTCACTAATTTTTCTACAGAAAACGGAGGTCTTCACTAATTTTTCTACAGAAAACCGAGATCTCCACTAATTTTTCTATAGAAAACCTGGGTCTCCACCAAGTTTTCTATAGAAAACCGAGGTCTCCACTAAGTTTTCTATAGAAAACCGAGGTCTCTACCAAGTTTTTCTATAGAAAACCGAGGTCTCCACTAAGCTTTCTATAGAAAACCGAGGTCTCCACTAAGTTTTCTATAGAAAACCGAGGTCTCCACTAAGTTTTCTATAGAAAACCGAGGTCTCCACCAAGTTTTCTATAGAAAACGGAGGTCTCCACCAAGTTTTCTATAGAAAACGGAGATCTCCACCAAGTTTTCTATAGAAAACGGAGGTCTCCACCAAGTTTTCTATAGAAAACGGAGGTCTCCACCAAGTTTTCTATAGAAAACGGAGGTCTCCACCAAGTTTTCTATAGAAAACGGAGGTCTCCACCAAGTTTTCTATAGAAAACCGAGGTCTCCACTAAGTTTTCTATAGAAAACGGAGGTCTTAAGCAAGTTTTCTATAGAAAACCGAGGTCTCCACTAAGTTTTCTATAGAAAACCTAGGTCTCCACCAAGTTTTCTATAGAAAACCGAGGTCTCCACTAAGTTTTCAATAGAAAACCGAGGTCTCCACTAAGTTTTCTATAGAAAACCGAGGTCTCCACTAAGTTTTCTATAGAAAACCGAGGTCTCCACCAAGTTTTCTATAGAAAACCGAGGTCTCCACTAAGTTTTCTATAGAAAACCGAGGTCTCCACTAAGTTTTCTATAGAAAACCGAGGTCTCCACTAAGTTTTCTATAGAAAACCGATGTCTCCACTAAGTTTTCTATAGAAAACTGATGTCTCCACTAAGTTTTCTATAGAAAACCGATGTCTCCACTAAGTTTTCTATAGAAAACCGAGGTCTCCACTAAGTTTTCTATAGAAAACCGAGGTCTCCACTAAGTTTTCTATAGAGAACGGAGGTCTCCACTATGTTTTCTATAGAAAACGGAGGTCTCCACTATGTTTTCTATAGAAAACGGAGGTCTCCACCAAGTTTTCTATAGAAAACGGAGGTCTCCACCAAGTTTTCTATAGAAAACGGAGGTCTCCACCAAGTTTTCTATAGAAAACGGAGGTCTCCACCAAGTTTTCTATAGAAAACGGAGGTCTCCACCAAGTTTTCTATAGAAAACCGAGGTCTCCACTAAGTTTTCTATAGAAAACGGAGGTCTCAAGCAAGTTTTCTATAGAAAACCGATTTCTCCACCAAGTTTTCTATAGAAAACGGAGGACTCCACCAAGTTTTCTATAGAAAACGGAGGTCTCCACCAAGTTTTCTATAGAAAACGAAGGTCTCCACCAAGTTTTCTACAGAAAACCGAGGTCTCCACCAAGTTTTCTACAGAAAACCGAGGTCTCCACCAAGTTTTCTATAGAAAACCGAGGTCTCCACTAAGTTTTCTATAGAAAACCGAGGTCTCCACTAAGTTTTCTATAGAAAACCGAGGTCTCCACTAAGTTTTCTATAGAAAACCGAGGTCTCCACCAAGTTTTCTATAGAAAACCGAGGTCTCCACTAAGCTTTCTATAGAAAACCGAGGTCTCCACTAAGTTTTCTATAGAAAACCGAGGTCTCCACTAAGTTTTCTATAGAAAACCGAGGTCTCCACCAAGTTTTCTATAGAAAACGGAGGTCTCCACCAAGTTTTCTATAGAAAACGGAGGTC
The DNA here is from genome assembly GCF_030504385.1 of Musca domestica. Lineage (NCBI taxonomy): Eukaryota > Metazoa > Arthropoda > Insecta > Diptera > Muscidae > Musca > Musca domestica. Next base: position 1,661,369 of record NW_026712390.1, on the reverse strand, counting down.
TCCACCAAGTTTTCTATAGAAAACGGAGGTCTCCACTAAGCTTTCTATAGAAAACCGAGGTCTCCACTAAGTTTTCTATAGAAAACCGAGGTCTCCACTAAGTTTTCTATAGAAAACCGAGGTCTCCACCAAGTTTTCTATAGAAAACGGAGGTCTCCACCAAGTTTTCTATAGAAAACGGAGGTCTCCACCAAGTTTTCTATAGAAAACGGAGGTCTCCACCAAGTTTTCTATAGAAAACCGAGGTCTCCACTAAGTTTTCTATAGAAAACGGAGGTCTTAAGCAAGTTTTCTATAGAAAACCGAGGTCTCCACTAAGTTTTCTATAGAAAACCTAGGTCTCCACCAAGTTTTCTATAGAAAACCGAGGTCTCCACTAAGTTTTCTATAGAAAACCGAGGTCTCCACCAAGTTTTCTATAGAAAACCGAGGTCTCCACTAAGTTTTCAATAGAAAACCGAGGTCTCCACTAAGTTTTCTATAGAAAACCGAGGTCTCCACTAAGTTTTCTATAGAAAACCGAGGTCTCCACCAAGTTTTCTATAGAAAACCGAGGTCTCCACTAAGTTTTCTATAGAAAAACCGAGGTCTCCACTAAGTTTTCTATAGAAAACCGAGGTCTCCACTAAGTTTTCTATAGAAAACCGATGTCTCCACTAAGTTTTCTATAGAAAACTGATGTCTCCACTAAGTTTTCTATAGAAAACCGATGTCTCCACTAAGTTTTCTATAGAAAACCGAGGTCTCCACTAAGTTTCTATAGAAAACCGAGGTCTCCACTAAGTTTTCTATAGAGAACGGAGGTCTCCACTATGTTTTCTATAGAAAACGGAGGTCTCCACTATGTTTTCTATAGAAAACGGAGGTCTCCACCAAGTTTTCTATAGAAAACGGAGGTCTCCACCAAGTTTTCTATAGAAAACGGAGGTCTCCACCAAGTTTTCTATAGAAAACGGAGGTCTCCACCAAGTTTTCTATAGAAAACCGAGGTCTCCACTAAGTTTTCTATAGAAAACGGAGGTCTCAAGCAAGTTTTCTATAGAAAACCGATTTCTCCACCAAGTTTTCTATAGAAAACGGAGGACTCCACCAAGTTTTCTATAGAAAACGGAGGTCTCCACCAAGTTTTCTATAGAAATCCGAGGTCTCCACCAAATTTTCTATAGAAAACCTGGGTCTCCACCAAATTTTCTATAGAAAACCTGGGTCTCCACCAAATTTTCTATAGAAAACCTGGGTCTCCACCAAATTTTCTATAGAAAACCTGGGTCTCCACTAAATTTTCTATAGAAAACCTGGGTCTCCACCAAATTTTCTATAGAAAACCTGGGTATCCACCAAATTTTCTATAGAAAACCTGAGTCTCCACCATATTTTCTATAGAAAACCTGGGTCTCCGCCAAGTTTTCTATAGAAAACATCGGTCTACACCATGTTTTCTATGGAAGACCGGTATATCCAACTACCAATATCTCAGCCATTTTAACTCTCTGTCTCCCTCTCTCTGTTTTCAAACCTCCAATTGTGCATAAATGTCTTTCTACAGTTGAATATTCCATTTCACTGTGAAATATTAAACAGATTCAAATTCCGGCCACAAATTCCAGTTACTCCCTCAACTCTGCCGCTTATAGCAACCACCATTCTCAAACATTGTTGTTGTTGTTGTTGTTGCAGAACGACGACGCTTAACAGCCATCCACCTTATGAACCGGAAACCAACCGGTGGTTGGATGGAAACAATTCGAAGGGGGATGCGGATTGATGGAGATGTGCGACATGGCTCAAACATTTTTGAAAGGCAAAATAACAACAACAATAATAACAGCAAACGCACATTTTGCCGTAAACATGATACACATCTCATTTCATAAATGCCTATGTATGTGCCTGTGTGTGTGAAGCCGTGTGTTGGTGTGCTACAATAACTCTCCGCACCTTAAGGACATGGCGGCGTATGCCTCAAAAACAAAATCTTGAATTGCGTGTGTGTGGGTGTTTGTAATTCTTTCGAACACATCATCAAAGCAAATTGTACATCAATGTGCATGCATAAACGTGATGTTTACGTTATATTGAGAGTTAGGGCGTGTGTATGTGTAGATGTTTGTATAGATTTAAATAGAGATAACATCAAATAATATTATGCCTACATGGTAAAGAAGGCTAGGAAGACAAAGTTAATGGAGTTTTCTTAGAAAACAAAGGAGGAGAAAAAATTTTCTCAGAGGAAGATGTGATGGAGACCAGGTTTTCGTATAGAAAATCTGGTGGAGACTAGATTTCGTATAGAAAATTCGGTGGAGACCTGGTTTTCGTATAGAAAATTCGGTGGAGTCCTGGTTTTCGTATAGAAAATCTGGTGGAGACCAGGTTTTCGTATAGAAAATCTGGTGGAGACCAGGTGTTCGTATAGAATATTTGGTGGAGACCAGGTTTTCGTATAGAAAATCTGGTGGAGACCAGGTTTTCGAATAGAAAATCTGGTGGAGACCAGGTTTTCGTATAGAAAACCTGGTGGAGACCAGGTTTTCGTATAGAAAATCTGGTGGAGACCAGGTTTTCTATAGAAAACTTGGTGGAGACCACCGTTTTCCATAGAGAACTTGGTGGAGACCACCGTTTTCCACAGAGAACTTGGTGGAGACCACCATTTTCCATAGAGAACATGGTGGAGACCACCGTTTTTCATAGAGAACTTGGTGGAGACCACCGTTTTCCATAGAGAACTTGGTGGAGACCACGTTTTCCATAGAGAACTTGGGGGTGACCACCGTTTTTCATAGAGAACTTGGTGGAGACCACCGTTTTCCATAGAGAACTTGGTGGAGACCACCGTTTTCCATAGAGAACTTGGTGGAAACCACCGTTTTCCATAGAGAACTTGGTGGAGACCACCGTTTTCCATAGAGAACTTGGTGGAGACCCTGGTTTTCTATAGAAAACTTGGTGGAGACCCTGGTTTTCTATAGAAAACTTGGTGGAGACCCTGGTTTTCTATAGAAAACTTGGTGGAGACCCTGGTTTTCTATAGAAAACTTGGTGGAGACCCTGGTTTTCTATAGAAAACTTGGTGGAGACCACCGTTTTCCACAGAGAACTTGGTGGAGACCACCGTTTTCCATAGAGAACTTGGTGGAGACCACCGTTTTCCATAGAGAACTTGGTGGTGACCACCGTTTTCCATAGAGAACTTGGTGGAGACCACCGTTTTCCATAGACAACTTGGTGGAGACCACCGTTTTCCATAGAGAACTTGGTGGAGACCACCGTTTTCCATAGAGAACTTGGTGGAGACCCTGGTTTTCTATAGAAAACTTGGTGGAGACCCTGGTTTTCTATAGAAAACTTGGTGGAGACCTACGTTTTCTATAGAAAACTTGGTGGAGACCTACGTTTTCTATAGAAAACTTGGTGGAGACCTACATTTTCTATAGAAAACTTGGTGGAGACCTACGTTTTCTATAGAAAACTTGGTGGGGACCTACGTTTTCTATAGAAAACTTGGTGGGGACCTACGTTTTCTATAGAAAACTTGGTGGGGACCTACGTTTTCTATAGAAAACTTGGTGGAGACCTACGTTTTCCATAGAAAACTTGGTGGAGACCAACGTTTTCTATAGAAAACTTGATGGAGATCAACGTTTTCTATAGAAAACTTGGTGGAGACCTACGTTTTCTATAGAAAACTTGGTGGAGACCTCCGTTTTCTATAGAAAACTTGGTGGAGACCTCCGTTTCTATAGAAAACTTGGTGGAGACCTCCGTTTTCTATAGAAAACTTGGTGGAGACCTCCGTTTTCTATAGAAAACTTGGTGGAGTCCTCCGTTTTCTATAGAAAACTTGCTGGAGTCCTCCGTTTTCTATAGAAAACTTGCTGGAGTCCTCCGTTTTCTATAGAAAACTTGCTGGAGACCTCCGTTTTGTTGGAAACAAAAAATAAGTGGAGACTAAGTTTTCTTGGAGAACAATTCGTGATAGCTACATTGTCTTGAATGAATGTTGGTCCTAAATTTGTTGGAGACCCAGTTTTCTTGAAAAATAAATAGTAGTAAATGAGTTCCTTATAATTGATTTTTATGGAGACTTTCGTGGAGACCAAGTTTTTTTTGGAAACAAATTTTTTGTTATGGAATCACGTCAAGTTTCCAAAAGGATAAGATTTCATCTACAAAAAAAATGTCATCTACAAAAATTGCATGTATCCTTTTTTTTGTCCACATGTCCTTATCGGAAATTGGAAATGAAATTTGCATTTTTAAATATTTTCCAAAATTGTTCATGTTTTCGCAATAGATTAAGTCCGCATGCAAAAGCTTTTGGGAGCTTTAATGCAAAGAACAAAAGAAAATACACACACACGCACACACACTTGCAAATCTCCCAAAAGACCAGTCACTATCTGTCTCGCTTTCCCCTTGCCCCCTTGCTGGGCCAAACAGCAATATCCTGTTTGAAGAGGACCTCTGGGGTGCCAGGAATTGAAAATGCCGTTCTTGAATTTCAAACAAAAATGCCCGGGAATATGAAGTGTTGACGACTGTGTTCCCTGGCTATACAAAATACATATAGTTAATGGTACCCTTTTGGGTTGTTATCTTGCAGCTGGTGCTAGCAGCCAGTTATGCAAACACACACACACACAAATCAAACTGAGTGCTTGGTCAAAAGAGAAAATAACCAAAAACCAAAAAAAAAAAACAGGAAAAAATGGAAAAACCAGAATCCTTGGACAAAAATGCAATTTTAACCGCATACGTTTGCATATGGAATAGTGTGGTCCATACATGCATGCATGTGCGTGTGTATATACATAAAGGCTGAGGTTGTGGCTGGGGGTAGGAAGGTAGTTGGAGTATGGACTTAATATGTTCTCTTTACCACATCCTTTGGTTGACTCTTCTCCACTTGCATGGAGGTATTGATAATCGAAATACAATGAGGACAAGGTGTGGAAGTGGCCAGGGGCCCAGGGGGTGGGGGCTGAGGTAAGCTGTTGCTGCTGCTGATGATGAGCAGGTGTATAAACATGGGAAAAAAAACCTATAACCGGATATCACAGGACCATACGCAGCCACTCACTTATTACTTGCTGGAGGAGGACATTCACAAACACACACACACTCACACATATGTCCTTATTCCTTTTTAATATGCAAAATAAAATGCTGGCCTTTTGAAACACGCACACACACCCACACACACACTTACACCTATCCATACAAAGTACCATGTGGATAAAGGCTTTGGTGTCCTGTGTATTTGTTTTTGTCACAAAGAGCCATTATCAAGGATTTGTTTTAGTCCTTCGAGTCCTGTGTGTGAGGAGCAACGTTTTTTCTACAAATTTTTTTTTGTACTGACATAAGTGTTGGTCCTTCCGATTGCTCTTTTTTTCCAGGACATTTCACATTTACTCATAGAAGTCCTGTCTCTGATCCCGGTTTCCCCCGAGTCCTGGCTCTGTGGAAATTCAATTCAAAGTTCATTTTCACCTACAGGTTTTCCGTTTTTCCGTTTTTTATCTAGACCATGGATGGACAGAGGCCTTTAATGGCATTCATTCCGGAGATATGATCAATGAAGAGTTCCAGTCATAGCCATCACGGCTGCTGTCGATTATCAGGACGCCCCCATTTAGACAAGAGAAACCAAATTGCACAAAGTTGTGACAATTTATGGGCCAACAAAGGAAGAGAGGCCACCAGCATTTTTATGAAGTGTTTTTAGGGGAATTATCTGTCCACACAGAGAGCGAGAGAGGGAGAGTTAGAGTTAGAGGTTTTCCGTAGGAAACTTTTCCTACCCACATGTCAATATTGTAATTTCCTTTACATTATTGTTTTCCTTTTTTCCAGACAAGTGTTTTTTTTTTCAAAAAGACATCATCGCCATCAACAATTGGTCGGCCACACACATCCTATACCTCCTCCCCCACCCTCCCATGTCTTAAAAATATGTCAAAAGAAATGTCATCTCTGACATGTTCCTACTGACATTTATAGGATTTGTATGGCAAAACAAAAAAAACGAAGGACATATATGGCAAGAAAATGACGGTCAGACCGAGTATCTAACCGACTGACTGACAGATGGAAGGAAGGAAAAAACGCTGAAATAATCAAAATATTTTCCCTTTTTGAAATGGACATTTATGTTGTTTTGTCTTTGATTGACAGGAGACACAACAAATGCCGCTTTTTTTCTTAAAGTCCACGTGTCTTCGTCAAATGTGAAAGGTACAATTTTCTTAATGGAAAATGAATTTTCAAAAAAAAAAAAAAAAAAAAAAATCCTAAAAAAGAGCTTCCATTGTTCTTCCCCACAAGGAAGACACAGGGGTCTTAAAGGAAAGCTACACAGTTTTCTTGGAAAAAAAAACTGTGAAAACAATTTATTCATTAGTGGAGACCTTTTTTTGGGTAGAGGAGACCAATTTTTCTTAGAAAAAACAATCAATGGAGATAAATTTTGTCATAAAGAGAAAGTTTTCCTCGGTACAGACCATGTTTTCTTAAAGAAAATTCGGTGGAGACCAAGTTCTCCAAGAAAAAATTTGGCGTAGACCAAGTTTTTTTTTAGAGAAAATAGTTGCTAAGTACCTTGTTCCACACGAAAAAATTGAGTGGAGACCAATTTTTATTTGAGAATATATAGTGGAGACTAATTTTTTGTAGAAATTGGACAAATTTTTTTCAAAGAAAACCATTTATACATTTGTGGAGATATTATTTTTTAGAAAAAAATTTAGTGGAGACTTCCATTTTTTGGCAAATAGTAGAAAACATTGAGTGGAGTCCAAGTTTCATAGAGAAGATTTAGTGGACACCATGTTTTCCCACAGAAAATTCGGTGGAGACCAAGTTTTCCAAGAGAAAATTTTATGTAGACCAAATTTTTTTATAGAAAAAAATAGTGGAGACTTGTTTTTCTTAGCAAAAAGTTGATGGATACCCTATCCCCCCACGAAAAAGTTCAGTGGAAACCAAGTTTTATTAGAAAATATATGGTGGAGACTATGTTTTCTTAGAAATTAGATAGTGGAGATCAATTTTTCTCAGAGAAACCAATTATTCATTTGTGGAGACCTTATTTTCTTTAAGTTTAGTTAGTGGAGACCAGTTTTTTATAAAAAAATACTAACGGATATAAATCTTTCATAGAGAAGATTAAGTGGAGACTATCTTTTTCTACAGAAAATTTGGTGGAGACCAAGTTTTCCAAGAGAAAATTTGTTGTAGACCAAGTTTTTTAGAGAAAAATTTAGTGGAGACTTGCATTTCTTAGCAAATAGTTAATGTATACCCTGTTCCACACGCAAAAAAATGAGTGGAGACCAAGTTTCATAGAGAAGATTTAGTAGAGACTATGTTTTGTTACAGAAAATTCCATGGAGACCAAATTCTCCAAGACAAAATTTGTTGTAGACCAAGTTTTTAGAGAAAAAATTAATGGAGGCTTGCAAATAGTTGATGGATATCCTATTCCACACGAAAAAATTTAATGGAGACCAAGTTTCATAGAGAAGATTTAGTGGAGTATTCGGTGGAGGCCCTTTTTCCCTAGTTCATATAGACCAGAATTCCTTAGTAAATAGTTGGTGCTCTACTCCACCAACTATTTACTAAGGAATTCTGGTCTATATGAACTAGGGAAAAAGGGCCTCCACCGAATACTCCACTAAATCTTCTCCATGAAACTAAGAGAAAAGTGTATGGAGATCGATATTTGCCTGGTAAACAGTTGATGCAGACCAGGTTTTTTAAGGAAAAAACTGGAGACCTAGTTTTCCTAAAACATAAAAAAATTAGTGGAGAGCAGATGGTAGTGATCAAATTTTCTAAGAGAAATGTTAATGGAGACTAATTTTTTGGCAAATTATTTATGAGGCCATGTTTTCTAAGGAAAAAATCACTTTTTTAATAATGGAGACTAGAGAAAGTTTTGATCGCCCAAAGAAGCCGTTGATTTTGGGGGATAATAAATGTGGTGGAGATTAGGTTTTCGTATAGAAAAACTAGTGGAGACTAGGTTTTCGTACAGAAAAACTAGTGGAGACTAGGTTTTCGTATAGAAAAACTAGTGGAGACCAGGTTTTCGTATGGAAATCTAATGAAGACTATGTTTTCGTATAGAAAAACTAGTGGAGACTAGGTTTTCGTATAGAAAAACTAGTGGAGACTAGGTTTTCGTATAGAAAAATTAGTGAAGACTTGGTTTTCGTATAGAAAAACTAGTGGAGACTAGGTTTTCGTATAGAAAAACTAGTGGAGACTAGGTTTTCGTATAGAAAAACTAGTGGAGACTAGGTTTTCGTATAGAAAAACTAGTGGAGACTAGGTTTTCGTATAGAAAATGTAATGGAGACTAGGTTTTCGTATAGAAAATGTAGTGGAGACTAGGTTTTCGTATAGAAAAACTAGTGGAGACTAGGTTTTCGTATAGAAAAACTAGTGGAGACTAGGTTTTCGTATAGAAAAACTAGTGGAGACTAGGTTTTCGTATAGAAAAACTAGTGGAGACTAGGTTTTCGTATAGAAAAACTAGTGGAGACTAGGTTTTCGTATAGAAAATGTAGTGGAGACTAAGTTTTCGTATAGAAAAACTAGTGGAGACTAGGTTTTCGTATAGAAAAACTAGTGGAGACTAGGTTTTCGTATAGAAAAACTAGTGGAGACTAGGTTTTCGTATAGAAAAACTAGTGGAGACTAGGTTTTCGTATAGAAAAACTAGTGGAGACTAGGTTTTCGTATAGAAAAACTAGTGGAGACTAGGTTTTCGTATAGAAAAGCTAGTGGAGACTAGGTTTCTAGGAAAATTTCTTGTGGAGATTAGGCTTTCGCAGGGGAAATCTGTAGATACCTTCGTTTTATTCTTATATATTAAAGAAATTCTTTTACCCCACCCCCATAACAATCGCGGAAGGTTGTGCTTTTGGCCAACTCAAAACTTTTCCAGGAAAGAGAAAACTTCCTTATTTTCCAGACAATTAATATTTATATGTCGTTTATACATATTTTTTCGGTAGGTATTTATGTTTTCATGTTGTTCACTCAAGTAGTTAATGTATTATTTAGGAAAAATGTCAGGAGAGAGGGAGCGGGGGGAGTGCAAAAGCACACATAATATCCGGAAACATATGTCACTTCTAAGGTCTTTGGCTTTCGGTTAAACTCTGTTCCCCCATCTCTGCCATGCAGTCATTGTGTTAAGGGTCTCCGGCATGTTTCAAGTGACTCCAACAACAGCAATAACAACTGCCGTTGGAATGTTCTTTAAATGGCAATTTTGTTGTTGTACGACAAGTGTGCTTACTCCCGGCCATTGTGGATGTGTGTGTGGGGGAGTGGAATTTCAATTGTTGAGTTCCAAAAAGCGAAATTAGTTTTTAAATATAATTTGCAAAATTTTGAATTCTGAAAAATTTGGTTCGTTGGTTGGAGAGGCCTTATGGTGGAATTCTGACATTTGAAGGAGATGGCATCAGAGGGTCACTGTAGTAGAGCAGCTGAGCTCAGAGGCCAAAAAGAAGAGGGAAAAAGCATGCTGACCTCAGAGGCCTCTAAATGGAAGCTGGCTTCAAAGACTTCTAAAATGGAGTAGGAATTTCTCAGGGGCCACCAGAATATAGCAGCAATCGTCAGAAACCTTACAGCTAGCTTTTGAGGCCCTACAGGAAAATAGCTAGCCTTAGATGCCCCTAGAATGGAGTACATGACCTCAAAGGCCTCTGGAACAGAGAAGTTGATCTTCAAGGTCTTTTGCATGGAGTATCAGGCCGTAAAGGATCTAGATAAAAGAATCTGGCCTTTAAGACCTTTAGAATAAAGTAGCAGGCTTTAGAGGTCCTACAGTAAAATATCTGGCCTCTACAAAGGAGTAAGTGGTCCCAGGTGCCTCTAGAATAAAGAAGCTGGCCTCAGAAGTCTCTAGAATGAAGTAGCTAGACTCCGAGGAATTACATTAGAGTAGCTGGTATTAGAGGACTTCATAATGGAGTAGCTGCCCTCTGAGGCCCTGTGGAAGAGAGACCTCTAGAGAAGAGTAACTGTCCACAGAGGCCCTAGATTAAGGTAAGTGAACAAACCGACGTCTAGAACGGTGTAGTTGGCCTAAGAGGCCCTAGAGTACATGAACTGGACACATAGGGCTCTAGAATGGAGTAGTAGGCCTACTGTAGAGTAACAGGCCTAAGCGACTTCTAAAATGGGGTTATTGGTCTCAGAGGCCTTGCAATTGAGTAGCTGGCCTCAGAGACCCTAGTGCAGAGTAACTGGCCGCACAGACCTCTAGAATTGAGTAGCTTGTCGCCTAGGCCCTAGAGTAAAGTCAGTGACCACAGCAGCCTCTAGAAAGGAGTAACTGGCCTCAGGAGCTCTAGAGAAGAGTAACTGGCCACAGAGACCTCCAGAATGAGGTAGTTGGCCTGAGAGACCTCTAACTTGCCACAGAGACGTCTAGAATGGAGTAACTGGCCTCAGAGGCCCTACAGTAGTATAGCTGACCGCAGAGTTCAGTACCTGGCTACAGAGACCTCTAGAATTAAGTAGTTGGCCTCAGAGACCTCTAGAGTAGAGTAAATTGCCACAGAGATTTCTAGAGTAGAATAGTAGATGGCCTCAGTCCTCTTCGGAAGTTGTTGGCCTCAGAGGCCCTACAGTAGAGTAGAAGGTAGTAATTGGCCAATTGAATAAAATAGCTGGTCATAGAAGACCTACGGAGACCCTAGAGTAAAGTTGCCTCTTAGGCCCTACATTCGAGCAGTTCGCCTCATAGGCTTCTAGTATGTAGCAATTGGCTTTACAAACTTCTAAAATGGAGCAGCTAGAGTAGAGACCTCTAGAATTGAGTAGTTGGCCTCTAAAATAGAGCGGCTGGCTTCGAGGCTTCTAGAAGGGAGTAATTGGCCTTCGAGGTCACTTGAATGGAATAGCTAGTCTTAGAAGACCTACGGACACCCTAAAGTAAAGTAGCTGGCCTTATATGCCCTACGGTCGAGTAATTCACCTCATAGGCTGCTAGAATGAAGTAAATGGCTTCAGAGACCTTTAAAATGAAACAGATAGCCACAGATGCCTTACAGTAAAGTAGTTGGCCTCAAAGGCCTCTAGAAGAGAGTAGCTGACCTCAGAGGCCCGGGTTACAGAGACCTCTAGAATTAAGTAGTTGACGTCAAAGGCCTCTAAAATATAGTACCTGTCACAGAGGCATCTAGAAGGTAGTAATTAGTCTCCGAGGTCACTTGAACGGAATAGCTGGGCTTAAAAGACTTACAAAAACCCTAGAGTAAAGTAGCTGGCTTCATAGGCTTCTAAATTGAATCAGCTGGTTTCAGAGACTTTTAAAATGGAATTGAGTAGTTGGCCTCAATGGCCTCTAAAATAGAGTAGCTGGCTCTAGGGCCTCTGAAAGGGAGTAATTGGCCTCCGAGGCCACTTGAAGGGAATAGCTGAGCTTAGAAGACCTACAGAGACCCTAGAGTAAAGTGGCTGGCCTCAGAGGCACTACAGTCGAGCAGTTCGCCTCATAGGATTCTAGAATGAAGCAGATGGCTTTAGAGACCTTTAACGTGGAGCAGCTGTCCACAGGTAGTTGGCCTCTAAGGTGTAGCTGACCTCAGAGACCTCTAGAAGAGAGTATTTGGCCTCAGGAGACACCACACTGGAGTAGTGGATCTCAAAAGCTGAAATTCCTTCTTCTTCGAATGATCTGTTCACTTCACCTTCTCTACAGTGATTCCATTATTTACCGTTCTTTTTTTCAGGACATTTTTTGACTTTTTCCTGTCATTCATATCTTCTGCCAATGCATTTCTTAATTAAGCTCTATTGAAATGGACGTACAAGTTCTATGATTGTAAAAAATCAACATCTGTTTGTAGATAAGCTGCTCTGCACTCACACACACACAGACACCAGAACGTGGCCCCACACAGATGTTTAGCGAATGCAGTTGGATATTAGAAATCCATGGGAAAAATTCTAATGGCAGCTAGATATCACATCACAGATATTTAACATCACGTAATTTCCAATGACATTTTCAACATTTGATGTTGAAAGTAATTAAAATGGAATTCTAAAAAACAACAACAACGAGGACAGCAATAAAAATACAGCAGTAAATACAACAACCATAATGCAATAAAATGAAATATGAACATTACGTGCGACTGCATCCCGAACATAGGTACAACAAAAATGTTGGCCCAAAAAAATGTTCTCAAACCATATCACAGGGATATCAGGGCACAAAAAATATCCTTGCGTTTTCGTCACGTTCATGACTCCCAAAACTTGATGGCGTCGAACGAAAACTGCGTTTCTCTCTGAGCCATTTTCCATTCTTCGTTGGTAGCACCACAAAATTAATTCAATTAATTTCTAAACTAAATCTAGGATCTTTAACTTCCTGGGAGCGCAATGAGCTATTTGCTCTGCTGTTGCTTTTCTTGCATTATCTTTGTAATTTGTTTTACGCTGCTCTGCCCTGAAGCTATGAAGAATTGAGAGATTTTGTTGTAATTGTTGGCGTAACACCAGGTAAAAACTTTGCGATTAGTTGCATTAGACGAAGTTGGGTTAAATAACTTTTTAATTGAGTAGTTTGTAAATATAAAAGTGAGGGAGAGGAGAAGTAGGAGAGGGGGGGGGGGGGGATGGCAGCTGGTGATTGAGAGAACGGAGGCAGTCAGAAAACGGAAAAAAAGAAAGGAGGTGCAATATCTGCTACATTTTATAAGAGAAATTTCATTATAATGGAAAAAGATTGTAAAAAATCCGCAAAGGACCTTCGGCGTGGATTTTTAGATAATTTTGAAAGCCTACCAAAAGGGTCTACAACGTGGATTTTTTTTTCAAAAAATTTCAAAGACTCCCAAAACGACCTACATGGATTTTTTAAAATATTTTTTAACTTTCTTAAAGGAATTCTAACGTGGATTTTTTAAAATATTTTTTGAACTTCCTTAAAGGACTTTCTACGTTGTTTTTTTTTAAATATTTGTTAACTTCCTTAACCGACCTATAATGTGGATTTTTTTAAATATATTTTGAATTTCCTTGAAAGACATATAATGTGGGTTTTTTTAAAATATTTTTAGAACTTCCTTAAAGGACCTATAACGTGGATTTTTTAAAATATTTTTTTAATTTCCTTAAAAGACCTCTAATGTTGATTTTTTAAAATTATTTTCAAAGACAGCCAAAAGAACCTATAGCGTGGATTTTTTAAAATTTTTTTTGAACTTCCTTAAAAGACCTTTAACGTGGATTTTTTAAATATTTTTTAACTTCCTTATAAGACCTATAACGTGGATTTTCAAAATTATTTTTGAACTTCCTTATAAGACCTAAAACGTGGATTTTCAAAATTATTTTTTGAACTTCCTTAAAGGACCTTTAACGTGGGTTTTGTAAAATATTTTTTGAACTTCCTCAAAGGACCTACAACATGGATTTTTTAAAATTTTTCGAAAATCGGTAAATGTAGACGCTTTTTAAAATAATTTTTTAACTTACTTAAAGACCTGTGGATTTTTTAAAATATTTTTTGAACTTTCTTAAAGGACCTATAACGTGGATTTTTAAAATGGATGGATTTTTTTTAATCATTTTCAAAGACTCACAAAAGGACCTACAACGCGGATTTTTAAAATATTTTTTGAACTTCCTTAAAGGACATATAATGTGGGTTTTTTAATATTTTGAACTTCCTTAACGGACCTATAATGTGGATTTTTTTAAAATATTTTTGGAACTTCCTTAAAGGACCTATAACGTGGAATTTTTAAAATATTTTTTGAACTTCCTATTAGAGGTTGATTTTTTAAAATTATTATCAAAGACTCCCGAAAGGACCTACAAAGTGAATTTCTTAAATAATTTTTAAAAAGACTCCCGAAAGGACCTACAACGTGGATTTTTTAAATAATTTTCAAAGACTCCCGAAAGGACCTACAACGTGGATTTTTTAAATAATTTTAAAAGACTCCCGAAAGGACCTACAACGTGTTTTTTTTTAAATAATTTTCAAAGACTCCCGAAAGGACCTACAACGTGGATTTTTTTAATAATTTTCAAAGACTCCCGAAAGGACCTACAACGTGGATTTTTTAAATAATTTTCAAAGACTCCCGAAAGGACCTACAACGTGGATTTCTTAAATAATTTTCAAAGACTCCCGAAAGGACCTACAACGTGGATTTTTTAAATAATTTTCAAAGACTCCCGAAAGGACCTACAACGTGGATTTCTTAAATAATTTTCAAAGACTCCCGAAAGGACCTACAACGTGGATTTTTTAAATAATTTTCAAAGACTCCCGAAAGGACCTACAACGTGGATTTTTTTAAATAATTTTCAAAGACTCCCGAAAGGACCTACTACGTGGATTTTTTAAATAATTTTCAAAGACTCCCGAAAGGACCTACTACGTGGATTTTTTAAATAATTTTCAAAGACTCCCGAAAGGACCTACTACGTGGATTTTTTAAATATTTTTCAAAGACTCCCGAAAGGACCTACAACATGGATTTGTTAACTTAGTTTCCAACCTCCTTTAAGGACCTAAAACGTGGATTTTTTAAATAATTTTCAAAGACTCCCGAAAGGACCCACTACGTGGATTTTTTAAATAATTTTCAAAGACTCCCGAAAGGACCTACAACGTGGATTTCTTAAATAATTTTCAAAGACTCCCGAAAGGACCTACAACGTGGATTTTTTAAATAATTTTCAAAGATCCCCGAAAGGACCTACAACGTGGATTTTTTAAATAATTTTCAAAGACTCCCGAAAGGACCCACAACGTGGATTTTTTAAATAATTTTCAAAGACTTCCGAAAGGACCTACAACGTGGATTTTTTAAATAATTTTCAAAGACTCCCGAAAGGACCTACAACGTGGATTTTTTAAATAATTTTCAAAGACTTCCGAAAGGACCTACAACGTGGATTTTTTAAATAATTTTCAAAGACTCCCGAAAGGACCTACAACGTGGATTTTTTAAATAATTTTCAAAGACTTCCGAAAGGACCTACAACGTGGATTTTTTAAATAATTTTCAAAGACTCCCGAAAGGACCTACAACGTGGATTTTTTGAATAATTTTCAAAGACTCCCGAAAGGACCTACAACGTGGATTTTTTAAATAATTTTCAAAGACTTTCGAAAGGATCTACAACGTGGATTTTTTTAATAATTTCGAAGATTTCCGAAAGGATCTACAACGTGGATTTTTTAAATAATTTTTAAAGACTTTCGAAAGGATCTACAACGTGGATTTGTTTTAATAATTTCGAAGATTTCCGAAAGGATCTACAACGTGGATTTTTTTTAATAATTTCGAAGATTTCCGAAAGGACCTACTACGTGGATTTGTTAAATAATTTTCAAAGATCCCCGAAAGGACCTACAAAGTGTATTTTTTAAATAATTTTCAAAGATTACCGAAAGGACCTACAAAGTGGATTTTTTTAATAATTTTCAAAGATCCCCGAAAGGACCTACAAAGTGTATTTTTTAAATAATTTTCAAAGATTACCGAAAGGACCTACAAAGTGGATTTTTTTAATAATTTTCAAAGATCCCCGAAAGGACCTACAACGTGGATTTTTTAAATAATTTTCAAAGATTTCCGAAGGGATCTACAACGTGGATATTTTAAATAATTTTCAAAGACTCCCGAAAGGACCTACAACTTGGATTTTTAAAATAATTTTAAAAGACTTCCGAAAGGACCTACTACGTGGATTTTTTAAATAATTTTCAAAGACTCCCGAAAGGACCTACAACGTGGATTTCTTAAATAATTTTCAAAGACTCCCGAAAGGACCTACAATGTGGATTTTTTAAATAATTTTCAAAGACTCCCGAAAGGACCTAATACGTGGATTTTTTAAATAATTTTCAAAGACTCCCGAAAGGACCTACAACGTGGATTTTTTAAATAATTTTCAAAGATCCCCGAAAGGACCTACAACGTGGATTTTTTAAAATATTTGTTGAAATTCCTCAAAGGACCTATAAAGTTATTTTTTTTTAAATATTTTTGAACTTCCTTAAAGGACCTATAAAGTTATTTTTTTAAATATTTTTGAACTTCCTTAAAGAACCTATACCGTGGATTTTTAAAATAATTTTCCAAGCTTCATTAAGGATCTAAAACGTGGATTTTTTTTTAAATTTTTAAAGACTCACAAAAATATTTTTTTTAACTTCCTTAAAGGACCTATAACGTGAATTTTCAAAATTATTTTTTAAACTTCCTTAAAGGACCTTTAACGTGGGTTTTTTAAAATATTTTTTGAACTTCCTTAAAGGACCAATAACGTGGATTTTCAAAATTATTTTTTGAACTTCCTTAAAGGACCTATTTATTTTTTTTTTTTAATATTTTTTGAACTTCCTTAAACGACCTAAAACATGGATTTTTTAAAATATTTCGAAAATGGGTAAATGTAGACGCTTTTTAAAATATTTTTTGAACTTCCCGAAAGGACCTATTTATTTTTATTTAAATATTTTTGAACTTCCTTAAAGGACCTATAACGTGGATTTTTAAAATAATTTTAAACTTCCTTAAAGGGCCTCTGGTTTTTTTAAAAAAAATTTCAACTTCCTTAAAGGACATGTAACGTGAAGTTTTTAAAATATTTTTTGAACTTCCTTAAAGGACCTACAACGTGGATTTTTTAAAATATTTTTTGAACTTCCTTAACGGGTCCATAACGTGAATTTTTAAAATATTTTTCAAAGCCTCCCGAACGTACCTTCAAAGTGGATTTTCAAAATATTTTTCCACTTCGTTAAAGGTCCTACAACGTGGGTTTTTTAAATATTTTAAAAATCGAGAAACATAGATGCTTTCTTAAATAATTTTCGCAACATCCTTAAAGGACCTCTAAGGTGGATTTTGCAATAATTGTTCCAAACTTCTTAAGTACCTACAACGCAGATTTTGTAATAATTGTTCCAAACTTCTTAAGACCCTACAACGCAGATCTTTTTAAGGAATTTTTCATCCTTTCCCAAGGACCTATATCGTGGACTTTGTAAATAATTTTTCCAACCACCCCAAAGGCCCTAGAGATAGAATTTTTTTTAATAATTTTGAAATGCTTCAATAATTTTCTCGACCTCCTTAAAGCACCTACAAAGTGGATTTTTGTCAAATAATGAAGCCTCTCTAAAATCCTATAACCTGAATGGCTAGAGAGGCCAAAACGTATCTCATCGAAATAACGGTTTCAGAACCCAGGTCTCTTTGAACCAAATCCGTTTCAGGCCATTTGCAGTCGATCTAGCGATGTCCGAACGTCCGTCTGTCTGTCTGACTGACTGGTGCGTACGATAGCTCCGATTTGGTCCAAACTTGGTACATCGTAATATTTTTGTCAAACTTAGATCGAGTTCGGAGAAGGGCAATATCGGTAAACTCCCTCCGATACCTTTCCCTCAAAATATCGAATTTTTCAAAGAAAAAATTTTATTGCACAGACAGAGAAAGGATGATCTGATTTTGCTCAAACTTTGCCTATCCTAATATTAGCATAAAAACGAGATCTGGTGCGGAAATTGACAATATAGGTCCACTCCATCAAATACCTCTGCCACAAAGGGTCAAAATGATGAATAATTATAATTCTTATGACTTGTGATGTAAGAGTCCGATTGTCTTGAAATTTCACACATCCCAATAATTTTATTAACCCAAGGTCTGGTGTGAATATGGAATATATCGATCCCCTGCTTCTGGTACCTTCTCCACAAAAGATTGAAATTTTTGAATATCCATTAAGCTCATAAAGTGCGAAATGAATATCCGATTCCAATTAGGCTTGGCACATCTAAATATTTTCATCAACACAAGATCTGTTATGGAGGTGGTAGAGATCGGATCATTCCTTCTGGTAGCTCCCCCACAAAGGGCCAAAATTTTGAAAAATCAAAACGATTATAAAATCCGAAATAAGCATCCGGTTCTCTTCAAATTACACACATCCCATTATTTCTAGGAACGCTAGATCTGATCTAAAGATGGCAGAGATCGGCAGAGATCTTCTAGTACATCCCCCACAAAGGGCCAAAGTTTTGAAAAATCAAAACGATTATAAAATCCGAAATAAGCATCCGGGTCTTTTCAAATTACACACATCATAATATTTTAATTAACCCAAGAAGTGGTGTGATAATCGAATATATCGGTCATCTACTTTTGGTACTTCCGACCCAAAGGGCCATATTTTTGAATATCCGCGAAGCTTATAAAACGAGAAATTAATATCCGATCAACATATCCGATCAACTAGATCTGTTATAAAGATGGTAGAGGTTGGACTATTTATTCTGCTACCTCCCCCCATAAAGGGTACACATTTTGAATATCCATGAAGGTCTTAAAAGGCGAAATAAGCATCAGGCTCTCTTTATATTTCACACATCCCATTATTTCTACTAACACAATATCTGATATGAAGATGGAATATATCGGTTCACTCCTTCTGGTACCTGACCCACAAACGCGAAGTTAATATCCGATACCATTCATACTTGATGGAGATCGGAGCATTCCTTCTAGTACCTTCCCCACAAAGGGTCAAAGTTTCAAAACGATTATGAAGTCCGAAATAAGCATCCAGTTCTCTTCATATTTCATACATCCCATTATTTGTACTAACACTAGATCTGGTACCTCCCCGACAAAGGCTCATAAAACGCTAAATTAACATCCGATTCCATTCAGACTTGACACATCTCAACATTTAGAAGGCAGTTTTTTATTAGCTTCGTTTGTCCTTTAGTGAGGCTTGTAAGTCCGTAAGGTTGAAGGTCCTTTTGGAAGACTTTAAAATTCTTTAAAATTGCTATTAAAGGTTGTTTGGAAAACGTATAGAAATTCGCATTGTAGGTCCTTTGAGAGATTTTTAGGAAGGTTTAAAAATTCTCCAAATTTTCACGAAAAAGATCCTTCAGGGACATTTGAAAAATTCTTTTAAAAAAATCACGTGGTAAATCCTTAAGGGAGAGGTTAGATTTTTTTTTTAAATCTAAACATTGTAGAACCTTTGGGTAGGTTGAAGAAATGATTAAAAAAATGCAAAAATGAACCTTGGAAAATCCTGTAAAAGTCCACGTTGTTTGTCCTTCAAGGATGCCTTGAAAATCTTCAAAAATCCACAATGTAGGTCCTTTGGTGGGACTGGGCAAAAAATCTTTGAAAATCCCCAATGAAGGCCCTTTGAGAAAACTTGTAAAAGTCTTTAAAAATTCCCATTAAAAGTCCTTTGAAAAAAAAACCCTTAAAATTCTGGTAGTAGGTCCTTTGGGGAGAGGTTGGATTTTTTTAAATCTAAACATTGTAGAACCTTTGGGTAGGTTGAAGAAATGATTCAAAAAAAATGCAAAAAATGAACCTTGAAAAATCCTGTAAAAATCCACGTTGTTTGTCCTTCAAGGATGCCTTGAAAATTTTCATAAATCCACAATGTAGGTCCCCATTGAAGGTGCTTTGAGAAAACTTGTAAAAGTCTTTAAAAATTCTTATTAAAAGTCCTTTGAAAAACCCTTAAAATTCAGGTGGTAGGTCCTTTGGGGAGGGTTAACCTACTATCAAAACTAATAAAAAATCCACGTTGCTGGTCACTTAGGAAGGCTTGATTTTTATACCCTCCACAATACTATGGAGGGTATATTGAGTCTGTCATTCCGTTTGTAACCTACATTTTAGACCCCACAAAGTATATATGTTCTTGATCAGCATAAAATTCTATGTCGATTTATCAATGTCCGTCCGTCCGTCTATCCGTCTGTCTGACTGTGGAAATCACTCTCGCTTCCGAACGAAATGAAGTAGGTTGATAAAATTTTACTCAAATGTGTTTTATGTCCGCAGGACTTTTGGTATTGAAAATGGGCCATGTAGGTCCACGTCATCGTATAGCCCCCATATAACGGTACCTCTCGCTATTCGGTATTTTGATGATTTTAGCGACATTATTTATCGGAATTATTTCAAATTTTGTATTTGAAGTTCGTAATGGATACTACAGCCTATGACAGAAAACTGTCTGTGCAGGTTCAAGTCTTCGTATAGCCCCCATATAAGGTACCCCCCAATATTCGGTATTTTGATGATTTTAGCGACATTATTCACCGGAATTGTTTCAAATTTGATATTTGAAGTTCGACAGAGGTACTACAGCCTAAGGCAGAAAATTTACTGTGCAGGTCCACGTCTTCCTATAGCCCCCATATAACGGTACCTCCCGATATTCGGTATTTTGATGATTTTAGCGACATTATTCACCGGAATTGTTTCAAATTTGATATTTGAAGTTCGACAGAGGTACTACAGCCTAAGGCAGAAAATTTACTGTGCAGGTCCACGTCTTCGTATAGCCTCCCATATAAGGTACCCCCCAATATTCGGTATTTTGATGATTTTAGCGACATTATTCAACGGAATTGTTTCAAATCTGCTATTTGAAGTTCGAAAGGGAACTACGGCCTAAGGCAGAAAATTTACTTTGCAGGTCCACGTCTTCGTATAGCCCCCCATATAACATTACCTACCTATATTCGGTATTTTGACTATTTTTGCGACATTATTAACCTGAATTGTTTCAAATTTGGTGTTTGAACTTCGTAATGGATGCTACAGCCTATGGCAGACAATTGTCTATGCTGGTCCAGGTCTTCGCACATCTCCGATATAACAGTACCTCCCTATATACGATATTTTGGTGATTCTAGCTACATTATTCACCGTTTATTTCAAGTTTTCGAATTTGAATATGGTAATGGCTTATTGCAAACAATGCCTATGTGGGTCCACGTCGTATAGACCCCAATAAAACGGCTATATTCGGTATTTTTAAATTTTAAACAGAATTTTTTTAAGGAAATTATTTTTTGAAAATTTCCAAATTTGTTTCAAATGGTGGAGGGTATTCAAAGTTCGGCCCGGCCGTACTTATTGTTTTTTTAACTTGTTTTTAAATATAATGTGGATATTTTAAAATATTTTTATAAGACTCACGAAAGGACCTACAACGTGGATATGTTAATAATTTTCAAAGACTTCCAAAAAAAACTACAACATGAATTTTTTTAATAATTTCAAATATTTTTGAAAGGATCTACAATGTGGATTTTTTTATAATTTCAAATATTTCCGAAAAGATCTACAACGTGGATTTTTTAATAATTTCGAAGATTTCCGAAAGGATCTACAACGTGGATTTTTTAATAATTTCAAGGACTTTCGAAAGGATTTACAAAGTGGATTTTTTAATAATTTCAAAGACTTCCGGACCTATAACGTGGATATTTAAAATATTTTCCAAAGACTCCCGAAAGGACCTTCAAATTGATATTTAAAAACATTTTTCCACTTCGTTAAACGACCTACAACGTGGATTTTTTTTTAAATATTTTCAAAATAGCTAAATATAGATCATTTTTTAAATAATTTTCGCAACATCCTTAAAGGACCTCTAAGGTGGATTTTGTAATTATTGTTCCAAACTTCTTGAGTTCTTTGCTCAGGCTTGAAGGTTGTTTAATAATTTTTCCAACCTCTATGATTTTTCATCATTCATACGCCCTCACTCTTCCATGAATAATTTAAAACTTAAAGTTGAATTTTTTAAATTTTTTTTTTATTTTGTATTCAAACTTTATATTCATTTCCCAAACACTCCAAATCCCCCTCCAGACAGTACATTTCAATTGAATATTCAATATGTATGTAAATCCCTGGCGACACCTGTTGTATTGTTCCAGGTAATGTTTTTTTGTTTTCCAAACAAAAAATTCCGGAAAAATAATAAAAAAACAAACCAAATCGAAATTTCCTCTATTTTCTTTTCGCCCCAAATGTCCACTCACATGAAAAATAACTAAAAACCTATTTGAAATTGGATTTTCATATGAAATATGACACAATCCTTTTATTTGGCAAATTTCCCAATAGATAACTCATTTTTAAATGTTTATTCGCATGGAATTGAACTGAGCGTCAATATGGTTTAGTAAATAATGGAATTCTTTCTCACCCCGGAGGAAGCTAATCATCTATGGAATATCAATATCAGTATCGGCATCATCATCATCATCATCACGAACAGAAAGGGAGAAACATTAGTTACTACGTGTGAGCAGAGCACAAATAAATTACAATTCCATATTGGACATACAATGTAATAATTTGATGTTGGAAAATAAATAAACAAAAAAAAAAAAAATAAATATATTTTAATTTAAATTTTAATCGAATTTTTGCGAGTTCAGGGATTGAAAAAAATGGCGGGGCGGACTGAGGAGGGAAAAATCCTGGCTGTTGGTCCTTTAGGGAGGTTGGAAAAATAATCTAAAAATCTCCATTGAAAATCTTTTGAAAAATCCATAAAAATCTCCATTGAAAGTCCTCTAAAAAATCCTATAAAAATAAAAAATTGTGTGTAGGTGTGGGAGTTGAACCCCAATTGGGGAGTAAAAAAATATTAGGGGCTGAGGAGGGAAAAATCTTAAAAAAATTCTGGCTGTTGGTCCTTTAGGGAGGTTGGAAAAATAATTTAAAAAATCGACATTGAAAGTCTTTTTCGAAATTCCTTAAAAATTTCCATTGAAAGTCCTCTAAAAAAATTCTTAAAAAAAATGGCAAATTTTGCTGTTGTATGCCAAGTGTGCTGACTCCAGGCCATTGTGTGTAGGTGTGGGAGTTGAACCCCAATTGGGGAGTAACATAAAAATTGGGGACTGAGAAGGGAAAAATCTTAAAAAAAAGTCCTGGCTGTTGGTCCTTTAGGGAGGTTGGAAAAATAATTTAAAAATCTCCATTGAAAGTCTTTTGCGAAATTCCTTAAAAATCTCCATTGAAAGTCCTTTAAAAAAATCCTTAAAAATGGCAAATTTAGTTGTTGTTGCCAAGCTGAGGAGGGAAAAATCTTAAAAAAAATCCTGGCTGTTGGTCCTTTAGGGAGGTTGAAAAAATAATTTAAAAATCTCCATTGAAAGTCTTTTGAAAAATCTCTTTAAAATCTCCATTGAAAGTCGTCTAAAAAAATGGCAAATTTTGTTGTTGTATGCCAAGTGTGCTGACTCCAGGCCATGGTATGTAGGTGTGGGAGTTGAACCCCAATTGGAGAGTTACAAAAAGGAAATTTGCTTTAGAATATAATTTGGTCATCGTTGAATGCTGAAAAAGTTTGTTATTCGATTGGGGAGGCCTTAGAGAAGAATTCGGATATGTAGAGGAGGAGACATCGTTGGGCATTACAGTAGAGTAGCTCTCTCCAAAGGTCACTACAGAAGAGTAGCAAGCTTCAAAGGCTCTAGAGAAAAGTAGTTGGCCTCAGAGCGCTTTAGAATGTGGCAGCAGGCCTCAGAGGCATTTAGAATGGAATAGATGGCCTCAAAGGTCGCTAAAATAGAGTAGTTGACATCAGATGTCACTAGAATAAAGTTTTAGAGGCCATACATTAGAGTAGATGAAGAGCAGTTGGCGTCAGAGGGCCTAGAGTAGAGTAGAGGTCTCTTGAATGGCGTAACTGAACTCAGAGGCCTCTAGAATGGAGTAGTTGGTCTCAAAGGCCCCTAAAATAGAGTACGACACGTCATAGGGCATTACATTAGAGTAGCTGCCACCAGAAAATAAAGTTTTAGAGGCCCTACAGTAGAGTAAGTGAAGAACAGTTGGCGTCAGAGGGCCTAGAATAGAGTAGCTGGCCTCAGAGGTAGAGTAGCTAACTTCAGGTGCGTCGATAATGGAGAACCTGACTTGGAGATTCTATAGTAGAGTAGCTGAACTCAGATGCCATTAGAATAAAGTTTTAGAAGAGAGTAAAGACCTCGGAGGTCTCTAGAATGAAGTAGAAACTTCAAAGGTTCCTTGAATGGCATAACTGGCTTCAGAAGCATCTAGAATGGAGTAGATGGCCTCAAAGTTCATAAGAGGGTAGTTTGCCTCAGGGGCATCTAAAACGGAAAAACTTACAGCAGAAAAGTTGACCCCAGAGGCCTAGAATAGAGCAGCTGGCTTTAGAGGTTCCACAGTAGAGTAGAGGCCTCTTGAATGGAATAGCTGGTTTTAGAGGGCCTACAGTAGCGTAGATGGCTTCAGAATAAGGAAGATAGCCTCAAAGGGCTCAAGAATGGGCTAATTGGCCTCAAATTCATCGATAATGAAAAAGCTGACTTTATAGACCCTACAGTATATTAGCTGACCTAAAAGGCCTTGGAAGGAGTAGATGGCTCTAGAGAGTTCAGGTCCTTTGGACCTCAGGGACGAAATTCGTTAAAAAATTCACCTGTGTCCTTAAGGGAGTCCTTGAAAATTATTTAAAAAAAGTCCTTCAGAGATGCCTTGAACATTTTTAAAATATCCATGTAGTGTATCCCTCAGGGAGTCTTGAAAATTCTTTAACAAATCCATGCTGTGATTATGAGAGGCTTTAAAAAAAATCAAATAAAAGGTCCTTCACGGATACTTTGAAAATTCTTTAAAAATCCGTATTGTTGGTCCTTCAGCGAGGCCTTAAACATTATTTAAATATCGCCATTGATAGTCTTTGAAGATCCTTTGTGATATTCTCTTAAAATCTCCATTGAAAGTCCTTTGAATAGTTCTTTGAAAATCCACGCTATATGTCCTAATCCTTTAGATAATTTTTTGTTTAAAAAATCAACTTTCTAGGTCCTTTCGTTAGACTTGTATGTCCCTTGGGTTGTAGATCTCTTTGGGAGGCTTAACAATTCTTTAAGAATCCCCATGGAAAGTGCCTTGGAAAATTCTATAAAAGTCCATGTTGTTCTTTAAAAAGTCCTATGGGGGGATTTCGAAAATTCGGGAAATAATCCACTTTCTGTGTCATTTAAAAATCCTAAAATAAGCAAGTGATTGATCCTGTAAGAAGGACCACGACATACGATCTTTAAGAATGCTTCAATATATCTTAAAAAATCTACATTGTAGGACCTCAAGGAAGGCTTGGAAGATCCTTAAATAAAATTCACATTTTCTCTCATTTGGGACCCTTAGGGAAGGCATGGAAAATCCCTTAAAAGTTAGCATTGTAGGTCTGTTAGGCAGCCTTGAGAAATGCCTTTTTAGTTACCACAATTGAAAGACTTTCGGCTCCTTATAAAAATCCTCGAAATTTTCAGTTTTTAGACACCCGTAATCCCCTTCCCTTCTAATCTGCAAATGCCTTAAAAATAATGCCTTCTTAAATTTTTACCAATTTTATTCCCCCCCGGGGACATATGTCAATGTATTTACAATTGACTTGGGGAAAATGAGTGCAAAAGTATGTTTGGTATTTACTTCGAACTAAATTCCCTTGCCGGGAAAACCAAGTGTCTGGCACACACACACAATATTCTGCCACAAAGCCAAAGAAGACTTTGTTGTTTCGTCTGTCGAGTAATGGTTTATGAAATTTTCTTGTTTATTTCGTTTATTGTTTAAACAACAAGTTGTGGTCTGGGGTCTGGTTAGAGGGAAATCATATTTCCTTGCCAACACACACCAGGCTTGATAAATAAAGTGTGAGCCACGAACACACATGTCCGCGTACTCTGCAGCAACAAAATTTGTAAAATGAAGAAAAAGTGATGTGACTAAAGGATATTTAATATACAGCCAACTTTTCTCTCTCTCTCTCTCTCTCTCTCTCTCTCTCTCTCTCTATCTTTGCATGGAAGTGCATTGCAACCTAGAGAGAGAACAGAGACGAAGAATGCTTATTATTGTTCATAAAGTTAATAAAGAAACCACAAGGATGTTCATCATCGTCAGGATGAGCTATCACAGTGGTGTCGGAGATATGGCAACATCGGAAAAATTCGAATTTTCCATATTAAAGGTAGGAAAAAATAACCTGAGGTGGCGTATGAGTGTTATTTATCAAACTTAACTATGGTGGCGTATGAGTAGTGGCGTTGATCATACGCCGGCTAGGATAATTTATATGAATTCAAAAATCTACAAATTTGCGACTTGTTTGGCTTATTCGAATTTTTATACCCTCCACCATACTATGGAGGGTATATTAACTCTGTCATTTCTCGAAATACTCATGTCAGACCCAACAAAGTATATATATTCTTGATCAGCGTAAAATTCTAAGTCGAAGTTCGTAAATGGGTCATGTAGGTCCACGTTTCCATATAGCCCTCATATAATGGTACCTCCCTATATTCGGTATTTTGATGATGTTAGCGACATTATTTACCGGAATTGTTTCAAATTTAGTATTTGAAGTTCCAAATGGATACTACAGCCTACGACAGAAAATTATCTGTGCAGGTCCACGTCTTCGTATAGCCCCCATATAACGGCACCTCCGTATATTCGGTATTTTGATGATTTTAGCGACATTATTCATCGGAATTGTTTCAAATTTGGTATTTGAAGTTCGAAATGAATACTACAGTCTAAGACAGAAAATTATCTGTGCGGG
Organism: Musca domestica; assembly: GCF_030504385.1. Lineage (NCBI taxonomy): Eukaryota > Metazoa > Arthropoda > Insecta > Diptera > Muscidae > Musca > Musca domestica. Next base: position 1,634,903 of record NW_026712390.1, on the reverse strand, counting down.
TACACGTCTTCATATAGCCCCCATATAACGGTACCTCCCGATATTCGGTATTTTGATGATTTTAGCGACATTATTCACCGGAATTGTTTCATATTTGGTATTTAAAGTTCGAAATGGATACTACAGCCTATGACAGAAAATTATCTGTGCAGGTTCACGTCTTCGTATAGCTTCCATATAACGGTACCTCCCGATATTCGGTATTCTGATGATTTTAGCCGCATTATTCACTGGAAATGTTTCAAATTTGTTATTTGGAGTTCGAAATGGATACTACAGCCTACGACAGAAAATTGTCTGTGCAGGTCTACGTCTTCGTATAGCTTCCATATAACGGTACCTCCCGATATTCGGTATTTTGATGATTTTAGCGATATTATTCACCGGAGTTATTTCAAATGTGGCATTTGAAGTTCGAAATGGATACTTCAGCCTGTGAGAGAAAATTATCTGTGCAGGTCAACGCCTTCATACAGCCCCCATATATCCCGATATTCGGTATTTTGATGATTTTAGCGACATTATTCACCGGAATTGTTTCAAATTTGCTATTTGAAGTTCGTAATGGGAAATACAGTGTGTGACAGAAAATTGTCTATGCAGGTCCAGGTCTTCGTATAGCTCCCATATAACGGTACCTCCCGATATTCAGTATTTTGATGATTTTAGCGATATTATTCACCGGAATTATTTCAAATTTGGTATTTAAAGTTCGTAATGGGAACTACAGCCTATGACAGAAAATAATCTGTGCAGGTCCAAGTCTTTGTATAGCCCCCATATAACGGTACCTCCCGATATTCGATATATTGATGATTTTAGCGACATTATTCATCGGAATTGTTTCAAATTTGGTATTTAAAGTTCGTAACGGATACTAAAGCCTACGACAGAAAATTATCTGTGCAGGTTCACGTCTTCGTATAGCCCCCATATAACGGTACCTCCCGATATGCAGTATTTTGATAATTTTAGCGACATTATTCACCGGAATTGTTTCAAATTTGGTATTTGAAGTTCGAAATGAATACCACAGCCTACGACAGAAAATTATCTGTGGAGGTCCACGTTTTCATATAGCCCCCATATAACGGTACCTTCCGATATTCGGTATTTTGATGAATTTGGCGATATTATTCATCGGAATTGTTTCAAATTTGGTATTTGAAGTTCGAAATTTGAACTACAGTCTGTGACAGAAAATTGTCTGTGCAGGCCCAGGTCTTCGTATAGCCCCCATATAATGGTACCTCCCGATATTCGGTGTTTTGATGATTTTAGCGACATTATTCACCAAAATTATTTCAAATTTGGTAGTTGAAGTTTGAAATGGATACTACAGCCTATGACAGAAAATTATCTGTGCAGGTCCAGATCTTCGTATAGGCCCCATATATCAGTACCTCCCTATATTCGGTATTTTGACGAGTTTAGGTACAAAACCCACCGAAATCCGTTGAGATGTCGTATTTGAAGTTCATAATGGATGCTACAGCTACATTGTCTATGCTGGTCCAGGTCTTTGCACAGCTCCGATATAACGGAACCTCCCTATATTCGATATTTTAATGATTTTAGCTCCATTATTCACCGTTTATTTCAAGTTTCGAATTTGAATATGGTAATGGCTTATGACAAACAATGCCAATGTGGGTCCATGTCGTATAGACCCCAATATAACGGCTATATTCGGTATTCTTAAAATTTTAACAGAATTTTTAATGATTTTATTTTTTGAAAATTTTCAAATTCATTCCAAATGGTGGAGGGTATTCAAAGTTTGGCCCAGCCGAACTTACTGCTTTTTAACTTGTCATCCCCCCTTATCCCCCCCCACCCCCCTTATCCCCCCCTCAACAATGAAAACCCCCTTGTTTTCCACAATTCATCACAGCAATTCCAGCTTTATCTGCAGCCATTATAAATGATGTGAGGTTTGCAAAATGGCAGTAGCCACAATAATAATGTCTGTTCCCTTCCTTCCTGGTCTGGCCTGGCTTGGCCAACAATACAGTCGATGGGATATTTTCAAAATAATAATGACTTGTCTTATTGTTATATTTAATGGAAAACATTACAATACTGTTGGTGTTTTTGTATTTTTAATTATTTTTCATTAAATCCTGTGTGATGTTAAATTCGTAATAAGGATATGAAATGCAAGATAGTTTGGCGAAGCCCATTAAAGGATTATAAACTTAAAAAGGGACGAATAATTAAATGGAAAAATAAAAGAGCCATTATTTGCAAAAATAAGGTGTTCGGGGTAAATGCGTGCGTATACGTGCTGTCAACACTTATACGTCACACAGGGATGATGAGGAGAATTATTATGATATTATTTTTATTTTAAGGTGTGGTGAATATAAAATTTGAGAGGAGAATAAAAGGAAAAAATGATATTATTTTCATTTTAAGGTGTGGTAAAAATAAAATTTCCACAACTTTTTTTAAATCGATTTTCAATCGTTGATTTGAAAGGATTTTTTTCTTTTAATTTTTAAAGATCTCTTTCAAGATTTCCTAAAGGACTTAGAAAGCTTTGGATGGATATTCAATGATTTTTCTTTTAAAAGTTTGTTCCAGACCTTCCTAGAGTCTTCTGAATCTACAAACTGAATTTCTTATAGAATCATTAAATCAATTTTCAAGCGTTGATTTCAAGGATTTTTAAGTATTTTAAAGCTCCCCAGAGGATTGTGGATGGATGTTCAACATAATTTTTGTTAAAGTTTATGCCTAGCCTTCCTAGGGTCTTCATAATCTACAAAACTGATTTTTTTTATAAAATCCTTGAAATCCTTTTAAGGCTTTCCAAAAGGACTTAAACTTGGGTTTTAGATCGATCTTCAAAATAGTTTGTTTTACAATTTTGTTCCATGTCTTCCTAAAGTCTTCAGAATCTATAAAACAGAATTTCTTATAGGATCTTTCCAGCGTTTCTTAAGGACACCAGACCGATTCTTAAAGAACTTCTTAAACCTCCATAAAGGACCTATCACGTGAATTTTCCTGTAGTCCTTCTAGAGTCTTCTGAATCTACAAACTATTTCTTATAAAATCCTTAAATCGATTTTCAAGCGGATTTTTCTAATTTTTAAAGTTTTTTTTCAAGTCTCCCCAAAAAGACTTAAAACGTGTATTTTGCATAGACCTTCAACACAATTTTTTTAAAGTTTTGTTCCGTGCCTTCCTCAAGTCTTCAAAATCTACAAAACTTAATTTCTTATAGGATCTTTCCAGCGTTTCTTAAGGACACCAGGGCGATTCTTAAAGAACTTCTTAAGCCTCCATAAAGGAATCATCACGTGAATTTTCCTAGAGTCCTTCCTGGAGTCTTCCGAATCTACACACTGAATATCTTTAAAATCTTTAAATCGATTTTCAAGTGTTGATTTCAAGCATATTTTTTTTTTAATTTTTAAAAATTTTTTTCAAGGCTCCCCAAAAGGACTTAAAACGTGTGTTTTGGATAGACCTTCAACGGATTTTTTTTTAAGTTTTGTTCCGCGCCTTCCTAGTGTCTTCAGAATCTACAAAACGGAATTTCTTATAGGATCTTCCAAACGTTTCATAAGGATACCATGTCGATTCTAAAAGAAACTCTTAAGCCTCCATAAAGGACCTATCACATGAATTTTCCTAGGGTCCCAAATCTCTAGGAAAATTTTCAAGTTTTGATTTTAAGATTTTTTTTTTTATTTTCTAAAAAATTTTTGAGGCTCCCGAATGGACTTAAAAAGAGGATTTTGGATAAACCTTCAAAGCAATTTTTTTAAAGTTTGTTCCGAGCTTTGCTAAAGTCTTCAGAATCTACAAAATTGAAATTCTTATAGAATCTTTCAAGCATTACTTAAGGACACCATATCGATTCTAAAAGAAACTCTTAAGCCTCCATAAAGGACCTATCACATGAATTTTCCTAGGGTCCCAAAGTCCTTCCTAGAGATTTTCAAGTTTTGATTTTAAGATTTTTTTTTTTTATTTTCTAAAAAATTTTTGAGGCTCCCGAATGGACTTAAAAAGAAGATTTTGGATAAACCTTCAAAGCAATTTTTTTAAAGTTTGTTCCGAGCCTTCCTAAAGTCTTCAGAATCTACAAAACTGAATTTCCTATAGAATCTTTCAAGCATTACTTAGGGACACCATGTCGATTCTGAAAGAACTTTTCAAACTTCCATACAGGACCTAACACGTAAATTTTCCTAGGGTTCTAGAGTCCTGCCTAGAGATTTTCAAGTGTTGATTTTAAAGTTTTTTTTTTTAATTGTTAAATATTTTTTTCAAGCTCCCTTTGTTCCTGAAGGACTTAAAAAGTGGATTTTGGGTGGTCCTTCAGCGTATTTTTGAAAATTGTTCCGAGGCTTCATAAAGTCTTCAGAATCTACAAAACTGAATTTCTTATAGAATCTTTAAATCGGTTTTCAGGCGTTGAAATAATTTTTCAAGTCTATCCATAGGGCATAAAACGGTAATTTAAACAAGTAAAACAGCTGTAAGTTCGGAAGGAATTTGGCAATTTTCCAAAAAATAAAATCCCTTTAAAATTCTGTTAAAATCTTAAGACGACGTGGACCAGCATAGGCCATTTTTTTCATAAGCCATTACAAATTTCATATGCGAAACTTGGAAAAAAATTCGGTGAATATAGGGAGGTACTATTATATGGGGGGCTGTACCAAAACGTGGACCTAAACAGACAATTTTCTGTAATTGGCTATAGTATCCATTACGAACTCCTAATGCGAAATTAGAAACATTTCTTTGTGGGTCTAAGATATATAATTCGAAGTGTTTCAAACGGAATGACAAACTCAATATACCCTCCATACTATGGTGGAGGGTATAATAAAAGAGCCATTTGGTTTAAATGTGTGCGTATACGTGTTGTCAACACTCATACGTCACATGGGGCCGGTGGTCGTTATTTTATTTATTTAAATAACTTTTCACAATCAGATTTTTTAAATAATTTTCCAAGACTCACAAGGAATTATTCTAGCCTCGGTAAGGGCTCATATCGTAACTTTTTTAAGACTCCCTAAAGGATATGCTGCATTTATTTAATTTTTTTTTTAACTTTTCAAGCATCCTCCCCACGGCGCGGGGTTTTAAAACAAAATTTCAGGTTTTCCTGAAGTATCTAATACGTGGATTTGTAAAAGCCCTCCTAATCGACCCACAACATGGATTTTTCATTGAATTTCTGAAGGAATTTTTAAGGCCTCCTTGCAGGTCCTACATCCTTGATTTTTACACAACATTTCCAACCTACTTTTAGGACTTAAAAGGTGATTTTTGTAAGACCCTTTATTGCAGATTTTTGAGGTGTCTATTAACCGGAACCAAGAGTTTTTTTTTTTTTTTTTTTTTTTTTTTTGAAGAAATTTTTCAGGCTTCCTTGCAGATCCCACATCCTTAATTTTTAGACAACATTTCCAACCTACTTTTAGGATTTAAAAGGTGATTTTTGTAAGACCCATTATTGCAGATTTTTAAGGTGTCTATCAACAGGAACCAAGATTTTTTTTTTTTTTGGAGGAATTTTCCAGGCTTCCTTGCAGATCGCACATCCTTGATTTTTACACAACATTTCCAACCTACTTATAGGACTTAAAAGATGATTTTTGTAAGACCCTTTATTGCAGATTTTTAAGGTGTCTATCAACAGGAACCAAGAGTTTTTTTTTTTTTTTTTTGAACGAATTTTTCAGGCTTCCTTGCAGATCGCACATCCTTGATTTTTACACAACATTTCCAACCTACTTTTAGGATTTAAAAGGTGATTTTTGTAAGACCCATTATTGCAGATTTTTAAGGTGTCTATCAACAGGAACCAAGAGTTTTTGTTTTTTTTTTTTTGAATTTTTTTAAATAAGTTTTCAAACATCCCCAAGGAATCCAAAGCGTAGGGTTTAAAAAAATGTTCAGGTCTTTTTGAAGTATCTTAAACGTGGATTTTTAAAGCCAGCCTAATGGACCTACAACCTAGATTTTTTATGGAATTTTATCGGCCATTCCTGAAGATCCTACAACGTGGATTTTTTAATAACATTTCCAAACTTTTTAATGTATTTTAAAGTGGCTACAATGTGTATTTCATAAGGCCTTTTCTGGCCATCTAAAGGGACCTGCAACAGGATTTTTAAAGAATTTTCACAGCCCAATGGAACTAGATCCGGATTTTTTTATTGACTTTTTCGATACTCTCAGCTGTGGGTCCTGCGTAGCATTTTAAGTAATTTTTCAAGCTGCCTTAAAGAATATACTACATGTGTTTTAAAAGAAATTTCAGGACTTCTTGTAAGATCTACATCATGGGTTCTTAAAAGCCTGAATCGGGATTTTTATTGACGTTTTCGAGACTCACAGCTGTGGGTCCAGCGTAGAATTTTAAGTAATGTTTCAAGCATCCTTAAAGAACATACTACGTGCCTTTTAAAAGAAATTTCAGGACTTCTTGAAGGCGGGTTCTTAAACGCCTGAATCTGGATTTTTATTGACTTTTTCGAGACTCTCAGCTGTGGGTCCAGCGTAGGATTTTAAAGGACAGACTACGTGTCTTTTTAAATAAATTTCAGGACTTCTTGTAGGATCTACATCGTGGGTTCTTAAATGCCTGATAATGGATCTCCAACCTGGATTTTTTATTGAATTTTTCTAAGGAATTTTTCAGGTTTCCCTGTAGGTCGTAAAGCGTGGATTTTAAAATAATATTTCATACCTAATTAAAGCATCTATTGCGGGATTTTTTGAAATAACTTGTTATTTGGATCTTTTAATTCATTTTCGGGGCTCATGAAGCGACCTTCGACAAGACCTCAAACGTGGCATGTTTTATTGAAAATTTCGAGCCACCCTGTAGACCCTCAATGTGGATTTTTAAAATAATTTTCTTATCTTCTTAAAGGACCTGCATCGTTTTTAAACAATTTATAGGCCTACTCAAAGGACCCTGAACAAGTTTGTTTTTCGGGCATGCCTAAAGGACCAAAAAACGCGATTTTTAAAAATATTTTTTAAAACTTTCTTAAAGGGATTCTATAGACTTTTTTCAATCCTACTTCGTGGACCCAAAACGTGGTTATAAAAATAATTTTTTCAGACCTCCCAAAATGATCTACAATGTAGAATTTTTCAAGCTGCCTTTAACAAGGATACAACGAGAATTTTAATAAAGAAATTTTCAGGCCTCCCAAATAACCTACATCATCGATCAAAAAAATAATAATAATAAAAAATTAAAGGCCCTACAATGTCTGCTTTTAAAAGAATTTTTTTTTGGCCTATCTAAAGGACGTGGATTTTTATGCTTTCTTAACGGAAATACAACGAGGATATTTAAAAGAATTTGTTAGGTCTTATAAATGAACCTACCTACCTACGTGGAGTTTTTCTTGTCCTCCGTAAAAACCTCGCAATGAGGATTTTAAGGAAGGATACCAAGGATTGATGATATGGATCTTCAAGGTGATTTTTTAGAAGATTTTCCTCTTAAAGCACACACAAACCGGATTTTAAAAATGATACTCCGGCCTTCAAAAGGAACCAACAACGTGGATACATTTAAAAAAAAAATTAAAGAAATTTTGTGAATTTTTCAAAACTCTTTAAAAAGGACTAACAATTCGGACTGGAAACAAAGGCCCCATCGTGGACCCAAAATGTGGATGTTTTAATAATTTCCTAACCTCCCAAAGGACTTATATCGTGAATATTTTAAGATATGTATATTGTCCTCGTCTCGATATTGATTCTCGACCAGTCAGTCAGTTATTTCACTTTCATAAAATTATTCGTGTCTCTGGAGCGTATGATTGTTGTCGTTACTCATACGCCCCTCATTTCAATATTAAATTAAATTGCATTTTGCCACATATTTCTTTGACTATAAACTAAATTTCATATCGTATCAACATCTGTATAAAATTTGAAATAAATCCAATTTTAATTTAGTTTCAGTTTTTATTGAATGATTGAAGGCAATTTAATTAGCTTTTGGTTTACAATTGTAAAATCTTTTTTTACACTACACACATTAAATGGGTCCACAATGTGTCCATATGTGCCAGAGGCTATTATGAAATAAACATAATGCTAATTGCTTTTACAAAATATTTTCCAAAATTAGGACATTAATGCTAAATGTCCATTCATTATCATTAACTTAATTTGATAAATTGGGCATAATTGAAGTGCCTGAATGTGGCAGCGATACAATATTGCATTTATAATTAGCCAATACCAGTGCCGAAGGGACGTTGTAGTACCTGTGATTTTTCTGCTGGCAAATTGTAAATTTGAAATGAGCGATTTAATTTGAGCATTTTAAATGTGGAATTGTACAAAATGTTGCCCAAAGCGAATGGAAGGTGGATAATTTAATCCTCGTCAAAAGAAAACTGCAAGTGACAAGCGAAAAAAAAATCTTAAAAAAAAAACGTTGTTTGCCATTCAAGGATGCCTCGAAAATCCTTGAAAATATACACGTTGTTTGTCCTTCAAAGATGCCTTAAAATTCCTTTAAAAATCCAGGTTGTTTGTCCTTCGAGGATGCCTTGAAAATTCTTTAAAAATCCTTCAAAGATGCCTTACAAATTCTATAAAAAGTCCACGTTGTTTGTCCTTCAAAGCCTCCTTGAAAATTCTTTAAAAAATCCATGTTGTTTATTCTTCAAGGATGCCTTGAAGATTTTTTAAATATTTCAAATTGAAGGTCCTTAAGAGGGGCTTTGAATATTTTTTAGAAAATCTACATTGTTTGTCCTTCAAAGATGCCTTAAAATTCCTTTAAAAATCCAGGTTGTTTGTCCTTCGAGGATGCCTTAAAAATTCTTTAAAACGTCCACGTTGTATGTCCTTCAAGGATGCCTTGAAAATTCTTAAAAAATCCACGTTGTGTGTCCTTTAAGGATGCCTTGAAAATACACGTTGTTTGTCCTTCAAGGATGCCTTAGATCGTTAAAAATATACACGTCATTGTGTGCTGGTGCTGGTTCACGTCTTCGTCTGGCCCCATATAATGGTACCTCCTGATATTCGGTATTTTGATGATTTTAGAGACTTGATTCACCGGAAATGTTTCAAATTTGGTATTTGAAGTTCGTAATGTATACTGCAGCCTATGACAGGAAATTGTCTGTGAAGGTCCACGCCTTCGTATAGCCCCCATATAATGGAACCTCCCGATATTCGGTATGTTGATGATTTTAGCGACATTATTTACCGGAATTGTATCAAATTTGGTATTTGAAGTTCGTAAGGGATAGTACAACCTATGCCAGAAAGTTGGCTGTGCAGGTCCACGTCTTCGTATAGCCTCCATATAATAGTACCTCCCTATATTCGGTATTTTGATGATTTTAGCGACTTGATTCACCGGAATTGTTTCAAATTTGGTATTTGAAGTTCGTAAGGGATAGTACAGCCTATGCCAGAAAGTTGTCCGTGCAGGTCCACGCCTTCGTATAGCCCCCATATAATGGTACCTCCCGATATTCGGTATTTTGATGATTTTAGCGACTTGATTCACCGGAATTGTTTAAAATTTAGTATTTGAAGTTCATAATGGATACTACAGGCTATGCCAGAAAGTTGGCTGTGCAGGTCCACGTATTCGTATAGCCCCCATATAATGGTATCTCCTGATATTCGGTATTTTGATGGTTTTAGCAACATTATTCACCGGAATTGTTTCAAATTTGGTATTTGAAGTTCGTAATGTATGCTGCTGCCTATGACAGAAAATTGTCTGTGCAGGTCTACGGTTTGGTATAGCCCCCATATAATGGTACCCTCTGATATTCGGGCGGAACTATTAAATTTTTCACCGTATTTTTTCAAGTTTCCCATTTGAATATTGTAATGGCTTATGACAAACGTTGCCTAAGCAGGTTCACGTCGTGGTATAGACCCTAATATAACGGCTAAATTTGTTTTAGATTTTAACAGAATTTTTACGGATTTTATTTTTTTGAAAATTACAAATTTGTTCCAAATTGTGAAGGTTATTCAAATTTCGGCCCGGCCGAAATTACAGCTCTTTTACTTGTTTTTATTTGATTTATCAAATAAAAAGACCCCCTTCGTGGTCTCAAACGATTAGGACGTATGATTAATAATAATTCAAATTGACTTGTCCCATGGGGTCGTATGAGTGTTCCCATTAATCATACTCACCCATGGAATATTATGACTCTGTGAGTACAACTCATTCTAATGCATATCGTATTGTCCCAGAGAGCGTATGAATGTTGTTGTTAATCATACGCTCGCAAACAACTTTTATAGCCTTCAAAAAGTTCTCTCTCTTCCTTGGAAGTGTCCTGACAAATGATGTCAAATTTACAATTTCCAAATAATTAAATTCATCTCGTTCAAGTAGTTTGTCTGGAACTTAGCTGGAAGTCCGCAATTGCTTTTCGTACACAACGAATAATTTATGCAATTAAAGAGTCAAGGATATATGGTCTCTAGAAATGCACTCTCCCTCTCTATCTTCCTCCCCCTCTCACATAAACATTGCAAGGACATTTTACAGACAAAGAGGTCACATTGAGAAGCAAGAAAAATTATTGCCATAGCCCAGGGCAGCAAAGGAAAGTGTATGGACACAAACTGAACTTGTTGAATACCCTTTTTCATTCTTTCTCGCACTCTTCCCTCTCTCTCGGCTTTCCCATGCTGTCCTTTTTTTTGTTATTATTATTTAAATAAATTACACAAAATGTGTGTGTGTGGGGGGGGGGGGGGGGGGGAGGGGGTAAACATTTCCAACACAATGACCTTTAGAAAAATGGAAAAAAAGGAAAAACACAACAATTGTATTCTCATATCTATATGCAGACAATTCCGCAGACAATACAAAACTCTAGTCAAAAGAAATACAACGCAAAAGCTCAGTAGCCATAGAAATGGAATTCAATTAAGTAAAAAAAAAAAAAATGGAGACCCACAAAAACAACATGGAGACGGACATACCATACCCCTTCCCTACCTTCCCCTCAATACCCTACACTACAAATTCAACCGCAATCATAATAATTATTATTTTGAGTGCTAGTGCATGCATGTGTGTGTGTGTCCCCATATTAATGTGTGATGACCGAACGGAAAAAACGGGGAAAATATGCGACCCAACCGAACTGTCCGAACAGACAATGGCAATTCAAATGTATGAACATCAACTTGTGGTTGAACATTTTCTCCATTAACTCAGACAATGGCCAATGAAATGGCGGCAGCAACAACAAAAAAAAGGACAGCCATCGCCATTGTTCGTTTGAATTAGCATAGAACAAATGTCAATTCGGTGGGGGAAATGGAGGGGGCGGAAAAATCGATGGACATAATGAAAATAGATTTTTATTAATGAAAATTGAAATGATTTTGGGTCATTCGAGGAAATTCGAAAATAAAATCAGGAAAAATGTGACAATGGAGCGTATGAGTGTTGACAGAAGGTATACGTCCAATGGTCCTTGAAAGAGATATTTTTTGACGAGACCAAAAACCTTATTTGAAAGGCGGTGCACGACAATTTTTTAACTGTCCAAGAAAGAGGTACAAACATTTATTTAAAAAATTCACTTTGGAGGCTCAGCAAGAAGGTGTGAGGTATTTCTTATAAAAAAAACAAGGAAGGAAAGAAGGGAAGGAAAGAAGGGAAGGAAAGAAGGGAAGGAAAAAATCTTATAAAATCCGACTTGTGAGTCATTACGGGAGGCTTTAAAATACACATTAAAGACCTATTAGGAAAGCTTGAAAAAGAAGGAAGGAAAAACTCTTATTAAATCCAACTTGTAAGTCATTACGGGGGGCTTTAAAACACACATTAAAGGCCTATTAGAAAGGCTTGAAGAAAGAAATCTTAATTTATCCATTAAAATAACCCTTTGAAGGACCTTCAAAAATTCTGACATTTTTTTTAATCCGGGGTAAGGGTCTGTCAAGAGAGGGCTTTAGAAATGACTAACAAATCCAGATTGTTAAACACCCTCTAAAAAGTCTTGAAAAATTCTTAAAAAATGCACCTTGTAGGGAGGCTTTAAAAATAGTTTAGGATGCCATGTTCTGGGTCCTTTAGAGAGGTTTGAAAAATTATTCAAAACTCCTTGAAGGTCCTTTAAAAAGTTGGCCAATTTTTATACCCTACACTACAAGGTGGTCAGAGTATTATGTTGGGAACGGGAAACCCGATAAACCCAAAGTTCCTTTTGATGACCTGCATAGAATCACATTCTGAATCGATTTATGCTGGTCCGTCCGTCTGTCCATTTATTTTTATAAACAAAGTACAGGTCGTATTTATTTCGCGATCAAGATGAAATTTTGCACAAATTATTTGTTTGACCCAAGGACAAATCCTATTGAAACTGGAGATAATCGGTCAAAATTTAGAAATAGCTCCCACACATAGCTTCATCAGATTTTTTTTTATTGTGCACCAAACTTGTAATATCAGCCCGAAAAGTATGGAATTTCGCACACACGACCAAATTAGGCCTGAAAGTAGGTATGCCGAATTTGATCGAAATCGGTTCAGATATAGCTATAGCTCCCATATATATTGTTCATCCGATTTGCTATTTTTGTCCTCCGCAGCCGTAGTATACACTCTGTTACAAATATATTTGGGGAAATATATCAAATACAGCTCAGGGATACCATTGCTAAATTTCATCGAGATCGGTCCAGATTTGGATATAGCTCCCATATATAACTTCGACCGATTTACCATTTATTGTGCACCAAACGTCTAATATTTGTCCAAATTGAATGGAATTTGGCACATGCGACCGAATTGAGTCTAGAAGCTAGTATGCCAAATTTGGTGAAGATCGGTTCAGATATAGCTATAGCTCCCATATGTATTGTTCATCCGATTTGTTATTTTTGTTCTCCGCAGCCGTAATATGCACTTTGTAACAACAATATTTTGAGAAATATATCAAATGCAGCTCAGAAATACGTTTGCTAAATTTTATCGAGATCGGTTCAGATTTGGATATAGCTCCCATATATAACTTCGTCCGATTTACCTTTTATTGTACACCAAACGTCTAATATTTGTCCAAATGGGATGGAATTTGGCACATGTGACCGAATTGAGTCTAGAAGGTAGTATGCCAAATTTGGTGAAGATCGGTTCAGATATAGCTATAACTTGTTCATCGGATTTGTAGTATTTGTTACCCACAGCCCTAATATGCGGCCCGTAATAACGATATTCAGGGATAAATATTAAATACAGCTCAGAAATATCTTTGCCAAATTTTATCGAGATTTGGATATAGCTCCCATATATATTTTTATCCGATTTCAAATTAATTGTATACCAAATGGGTAATACATGCCCGAGTTGAAAAGGCACAAATGCCTCGGCAAATTTAGTTGAAATCGATTTAGAGTAGGATCTACTAAATATTAAAAAGTGGTGTAGGGTATCATAAAGTCAGCGCCGCCCGACTTTAATACTTTCTTTACTTTTTTAATCCAGGTTTAAAGGGGGCTTTTAAAATGACTTACAAATCCAGAGTTTAGGTTCGAAACGGAGACTTTAAAAGTTCTTAAAAAATCCATGTGGAAGGCCTTTAAATATCTATAAAAACAAGTTGTACGATCTTCTGGGTATCCTGGGAAATTCCTTAAAAATTACCTTTGTAGGCCCTTTAAGGTGTACTGAAAGAATTTATACAATAGAAGTCCTATTTTTTAAATCCTTGCTGTAGGTCCTTCAGAGAGGATTAAAAAATTCTTTTGAAAATTCACATAGTAGGACATTTTAGGACGCTTGAAAGATTATACAAAACTCCATGTTGTGGGACCTTTAGGGGAGCATCCCACTGTAAGTCCTTAAAGAAGGTTTGGAAAATTATTAAAAAAAAACACGTTGCAGGTTCTTTAAAGAGGCTTGAAAATTCAGGTCTGCAAAAAATCTTAAAAACACCACGCTGTAGTACTTTGGGAGGCCGGGAGAATCCCTTAAACATCTATGTTGTAGATCCTTTAAGAGGCTCTGAAAACACTCTAAAATAAAGGTCCTTTAACGAGGCTCGCAAAATTTGGGTCCGCAGAAAAATCCTAAAAACTCCACGCTGTAGTACTTTGTCAGGCCGGAAAAATTCCTTAAAAATCTGTGTTGCAGATCTTTTAAGAAAATTTGAAAAATTCCTTAAAATATCGGGTTGTAGGTGCCACATTGCAAGTCCCTTAAATGTTTTAAAAAATCCGAGTTGTAGGTCCTTTAAGGAGATATGAACAATTATCTAATAAATTCACGTTGGAGGTTCTTAAATGAGGTTCTTTAAAAAATCCATGTTGAAGGTTCATTTTAGTGGGCGGGAATATTTTTGATAAAATCCAAAGATAAATTAACGATGGAGCTTCTTCAAGGAGGTTGAAAAATTCTTTAAAAAATCCATGTTTAAAGTCCTTTTTGTTGGCCTGAAAAATTCTCCATAAAAACCAAAGAGGGGCATCTTAAGGGAGACTTGCAAAATTTCTTTTAAAAATCCACGTTTTGGGTGTTTTGTAAAAGAACTGTAAAATTTCATATTCATAGAGGACAAATTAATTATCTTAACTAAACACCTTGTCGGTTTTTAAGGAAACTTAAAAAAATCGAAAAAAAATCACGTGATACATCCTTTACGGATACCTGAACAATTCTAAAAAAAAACATCCAGGCTGTAGGTCCTTAAATGAGACTTGAATAAATTCACTTTGGAGGCCCTTTAAGAAGGTTGGAAAAATTCTTTAAACAATCTATGTTGAAGGTGCTTCTGGGTGGCCTGAAAAAATCTTGATAAAATTCTTATTGTCGGACCTTTAGAAGATTTTTTTATAAATCCGTAAAGCACAAGTTATGTGTCCTTTGGAAGGTCTGAAAAAACTACTTTAAAATAATCGCTGCGAAGTTTTTAGGGAGCGAAGATTAATTCTCTATTAAACATCTTGTAGGTTCTCAAAAAAACATCTCAAGTTCTCAAGTCCTTAAGAAAGCCCGCCAATTTCTTTGACAAATTTATATTTGAGGCCTGATAAATTCTCAAAAGAATCTACAACTCCGTAGGGTGGGATCTTTAGGGAGGCTTGCAAAATTCATCGACAAATACTTTGGGTGGCATAAAATATTTCTCACATATTCTCTGGAAAAAAATACCTTGTAGGCTTCTTTGGAAGGCCTGTAGAATTCTTTATAAAATCCACATTGCATATCTTTTAGGGAGACCTGAAAATTTCAAGTTGGGGGTCTCATGGCGTAAGTCCTTCAGAGAGTCCTGAAGAATTCCGTAAAAAATCCAAGCTGTAGGCCAACGTTACAAATTTACGTTGGAGGTCCTTTAAGAAGGCGTGTAAGGTTTTTACGTAAGGTAGAAAAATTCTCCGAAAAAATCCTCGTGTTTTTGGAAGGCCTAACAATTTCTCTAAAACATCTTCGTTGTAGGTCTGTTAGAGAGGCATGGAAATTGACATAAAAATCTACTTCTATCTATGGGTCCTTTAGATAGGCCTGAAAGAGCTATAAGAAATACAGTTTGTAATGTCTTTAGCTATGCCTTATTTTTTTTACCCAAGTTGTAGATTCTGTTTGAAGGTTTGAATAATTACTCGAAAAATGCATGTTGCAGGACATTTAGGGAGGCCTGAAAAATTCTTTTAAAAAACGTCATGATTTTAAAAATTCACATTGCAGATCCATAGAGGAGGTTGAGAAAATTATTTTAAAAATCCACGTTGAGAATCCGTTGGGAAACCTATAGAATTCGTTAAAAAAAAATCACGTAGGGGGTCCTTTTGGGGTCCAAAAAATTTCATTAATTATATTTTCTTTTAAAATGGGTTGAAGAATACATGTCGGGGGTCCTTTGGCAGTCCAGATTTTTTTTAATCTACTGCGTAGGTCTTTTAAGGAGGGCTATTTTTTTCTTAATCAACGTGGAGACCTAACAGCGCATTGGAAAAATGTATTTGGGGTCCAGAAAATTTCTTTAATAATATTTTCATTTAAAAAGGGTTGAAGAATTCATGTCGGGGGTCCTTTGGCAGTCCAGTTTTTTTTTTTAATCTACTCTGTAGGTCTTTTAAGGAGGGCTATTTTTTTTCTTAATCAACGTGGAGACCTACCAGCGTATTGGAAAAATGTATTTGAAAAATCAGGTTGGAGCTTCTTTAAGTATGCCAAGTTGTTGGTCCTGTTAGAAGGCTAGAAAAATTCATTAAAACCCCATGGTGTACGTCCCTTGAACAGGTAGATTTTTTTTTTTCAAAATACACTGAATAGACCCAGGAGGGTGTTTTTGAAAATTCTTGAAAAATTCCAAAGGCCCTCAAAAATCTTGTAAAATTCCACATTGTAGGTCCGTGAAGAAAGCCCAAAATTCGTTGAATCTCCATGTTGTGGGTCCACAAAGGTGGATGGGGAAAATTCTACGTTGTAGTTCCGCTAGAAAAGCTTTAAAGAATCCCCGTTTAACAACTCCTGAAAAAAGCTCTACAAAAATTGACGTTTAAGGTCCTTTAAAGAGTCTTAAAAATCTATGAAAATCCGCGTAATAGTAAATATAGGGGACTTGAAAATTCTTTAAAAATGCAAGTTTTAGGTCCTCTTGAGAGGCCTGAAATATTTTTTAAAGAATCCGCTTGGTATATCCTTTAAGAAAATCAAAAAACCAAATTATATGTCCTTAAAAGAGGCTGGAAAACATTTTTTAAAAATCTAAATTGTAGGTCAATTAGGAAGGCTTCAATTTTTAAAAAAATCATTTTCGTTGAAGATTCTTTAAGGGAGCCTCTTTAAAACTCGTCACATTTTGGTGTCACATTTTGGAATCCCCGGCTTGAGAAATCCCTTAAAAATCCATGATTAAGACCATTGAGGTTCAAAGCCATCCGTACGTATGACCAATAACTCCCCATTTCTACATTACGTATACGCCCCAATGCATTTCATTATTAATATCACCCATACGCACCAAAGGAAATTGATTTAAATGAATTCCTCTGATTAAGCACAACTACAAATATTATCTTCAATTCATACACAACAACATTAAATACAATGTGAATCAGGGAAATTTCTGCTGCTCCCCCCTCACGCCTCCTGCCAGCACATGGCCAGCAAAAAAAACAGTATAAGCTGATAACAAATAAAGCGTACACATATATTTCTACGTTCATATTTGATTAGTTGTAAATCCCATGTTTTTCTTTCTACATTTTTTCCAATACAATAGTGTTTGGAAAAAAGGTAATATATGTTCACAATTCGTTGTTGTTGTTGTAGCTTTTATTTTCAAACGGGATTTAAAATGAATAAATAAATCGTATATCACATAAAGAACACATATATGCACAGGAGAACAAAACAACAACAACAAATACCGCATGACATCGTGTACAAGACTGCAGCCATTATAATGTTTGAACACGTTTACGGGTTACTATCAAACATGTTTTATTTGGGGGGAGGTTGGAGGACGGTACAAGGGAATTACTCACAATACACTATGTGGATGGACGGAAAGGTTCAGGACTCGTTTTTTTTTTTCGCCATTGCTTTTCACTTCATTTGATGTTTTGTGGAATTTATAGAGGGAGGGGAAAATTTTGATATAAAAGAATGTTGATTTAGTTACCTGGAAAGAGAGGAAAAAATATAAATTAGTTGTTTATCAGAATTTAATCAAATTTCAAATTATTGAAAATATTATTGAGAAAAAGTATTTTCCTAAAGGAGATGCAAGAAAAAAATGGGAGATGAAAGAAAAAGGGTGAGAAATCTGAAAGTAATCTCAATACGTATGATCAACGACAAAACGTATACGCCCCATGTTTCACTTTAAATGTGTTGAGGTTATACATATAACTTCAAAAACTTCAAAGGCAAAACCATATAAAAATGTTATATAAATGTGGATTTTTTAAAGATTTTTTGCAAAGGATTTTCAGAGCTAATTTTTTTTTTCAAAGGACCCTCAGAGCTTTAAACTTGGATTTTTTAAAGAATTTTTCTTAAAGAACTCACAGAACTATACATTTGAATTTTTAAAAGAATGTTAAAGAATTTTTTTAAACGACTCTCAGAACTAAAAACTTGGATTTTTTAAATAATTTTTTCAAAGAACCTTCGGAGCTATAAACGTGGATTTCTTTTAAGGATTAAGCAAAGGACCTCAGACTATAAACGTGGATTTTTAAAAGATTTTTTGAAGGACTCTAAGAACTATATACTTGGAGCTATAAATGTGGAATTATTAATTTTTTTTAAATGACCCTCAAGGTTATAAAAGTGAATTTTTAAAGAATTTTTTTAAAGGACTCTAAGAACTATAAACTTGTATTTTTTAAAGAATTTTTCAAAAGGAACCTCAGAGCTATAAAAGTAGATTTCATTTAAGAATTTTGCAAAGGACCTCAGACTATAAACGTGGATTTTTAAAAGATTTTTTTAAAGGACCCTAAGAACTATAAACTTGGATTTTTTATAAACGTGAATTTTTTTTAAAGATTTGTTTTAAAGGACTCGCAGAACTATAAACTTGGATTTTTTAAAGATTTGTTTCAAAGGCCCCTCAGAGCTATAAATGTGGAATTTTTAAATTTTTTAAATGACCCTCAAGTGGATTTTTAAAGAATTTTTTTAAAGGACTCTAAGAACTATAAACTTGGATTTTTTAAAGATTTTTTCCAAGGGACCTCAAAGCTATAAACGTAGATTTCTTTTAAGAATTTTGCAAAGGACCTCAGACTATAAACGTGGATTTTTTAAAGATTTTTTAAAGGACTCTAAGAACTATAAACTTGGATTTTTAAAGAATTTTTCAAAGGACCCTCAGAGCTATAAGGGTGGAATTTTTATTTTTTTTAAAGGACCCTCAGAGCTATAAGCAGGGAATTTTTAAATTTCTTTTTAAGGACACCCAGAGCTATAAACGTGGATTTCTTTAAAAAAATTTTGCAAAGGACCTCAGACTATAAACGTGGATTTTTAAAAGATTTTTTTAAAGGACTCTAAGAACTATGAACTTGGATTTTTTAAAGAATTTTTCAAAGGACCCTCAGAGCTAAAAAGGTGGAATTTTTATTTTTTTTAAAGGACTCTCACTCTCTATAAACATAGAATTTTTAATTTTTTGTAAAGGAACCTCAGAGCTATAAAAGTGGATTTCTTTTAAGAATTTTGTAAAGGACCTCAGACTATAAACGTGGATTTTTAAAAGATTTTTTTAAAGGACTCTAAGAACTATATTTTAAAGATTTTTTCAAAGGAACCTCAGAGCTATAAACGTGGATTTTTTTTAAGAATTTTGCAAAGGATCTCAGACTATGAACGTGGATTTTGAAAAAAAAAGTTTTTAAGTGTTTGTTTTCTCTTTCGAGAGGAGCTTAATGATCTGAAATTTGCAGTGAAAAGGAAAGCCAGATAGACACTATCACACACTCACCACTATGCGACGCGTTTCGCCGTTGGTTAAGCGGCTCATCAGGCATATTTGATGTGGATGATGGCTTACAAGGGCCGTTCTCTGGAAAGTAGTATATATTTCGAACTTATTGCAAATTAGCATATGCGAATTATACACTAGAAACTCTCCAGGTTCGACTCAAGATCTTTTTCACAGCAACGTTTTGTTTTTGTAGTGATGGATTTTTTGTCCACAACAACTACATTGCTTCCAATGCATACACTTGTTTTAGTGGTGAGTGTGTGATAGTGTCTATCTGGCTTTCCTTTTCACTGCAAATTTCAGATCATTAAGCTCCTCTCGAAAGAGAAAACAAACACTTAAATCATAAAACATATGATCTTCGCCTTAACAAGGCAAAACTCAAAAAGTTTTTTTTAAACGACTTTAAGAACTACAAACTTGGATTTTTTTAAAGAAATTTTTAAAGGACCCTCAGAGCTATAAAGGTGGAATTTTTTTTTTTTTTTTTTTTTGAAGGACCCTCAGAGGTATTAACATGAAACTTTTAATTTTTTAAAGGAACCTCAGAGCTATAAACGTAGATTTCTTTTAAGAATTTTGCAAAGGACCTCAGACTATAAACGTGAATTTTTAAAAGATTTTTTTTAAAGGACTCTAAGAACAATAAACTTGGATTTTTTAAAGATTTTTTTCAAAGGCCCCTCAGAGCTATAAAAGTAGATTTTTTTAAGAATTTTGCAAAAGAAGCTCAGACTATAAACGTGGATTTTTAAAAGATTTTTTTAAAGGACTCTAAGAACTATAAACTTGGATTTTTTAAAGAATTTTTCAAAGGACCCTCACAGCTATAAAGGTGGAATTTTTATTTTTTAAAGGGCTATAAAAGTGGATTTTTAAAGAATTTTTTAAAGGACTCTAAGAACTATAAACTTGGATTTTTTTTAAAAAAAAATTTTCAAAGGAACCTCATAGCTATAAAAGTAGATTTCTTTTAAGAATTTTGCAAAGGACCTCAGACTATAAACGTGGATTTTAAAAGATTTTTTAAAGGACTCTAAGAGCTATAAACTTGGATTCTTTAAAGAATTTTTTCAAAGGCCCCTCAGAGCTATTAAGGTGGAATTTTTATTTTTTAAAGGACCCTCAGAGCTATAAATATGGAATTTTTAATTGTTTTTAAGGGACCCTCAGAGCTATAAACGTAGATTTCTTTTAAGAATTTTGCAAAGGACCTCAGACTATAAACGTGGATTTTTAAAAGATTTTTTTTAAAGGACTCTAAGAACTATAAACTTGGATTTTTTAAAGATTTTTTTCAAAGGCCCCTCAGAGCTATAAAGGTGGAATTTTTATTTTTTTTAAGGACCCTCAGAGGTATAAACATGGAATTTTTAATTTTTTTTTTAAAGGAACCTCAGAGCTATAAACGTGGATTTCGTTTAAGAATTTTGCAAAGGACCTCAGACATTAACGTGGATTTTGAAAAAAAAAAACATTTTAAACGGCTCTAAGAACTATAAACTTGGATTCTTTAAAGAATATTTTTAAACGACTATCAGAACTATATACTCGGATTTTTAAAAAAAAATTCTAAAGGACTCTAAAAACTATAACCTTGGATTTTTAAAGAATTTTTTCAAAGGACCTTAGAGCTATAAATGTGGATTTTTTAAAGAAAATTTTAAAGGACCCTCAGAGTTATAAACTTGGATTTTTTTAAGAATTTTGCAGAGGACCCTCAGAACTACAAACGGGGACTTAAACAAAAATCAAGGAACTATTAACGCTATCGGAATTGTTTCAAAATTGGTATTTAAGGTCGTAATAGATACTACGGCTTAAGACAGAAAATGGGCCATGTAGGTCCACGTCTTCGTATAGACCCCATATAACGGTACCTCCCGATATTCGGTATTTTGATGATTTTAGCGATATTATTTATCGGAACTATTTCAAATTTAGTATTTGAAGTTCGTAATAAATACTACATCCTAGAACAGAAAATTGTCTGTGCAGGTCTACGTTTTATAACCCCCATGGTACCACCCTATTTTCGATACTTTGATGATTTTAGCTACATTATAATCAGATTTTTTTCAAGTTTCGCATTTGAATATTTTAATAGCTTGTGGCAAAAGTTGCCTATGCAGGTCCACGTCGTCTTATAGACCCTAATATACGGCTACATTTGGTATTTTTAAGATTTTAACAGAATTTTTAACGGATTTTATTTTATTTTTTTTTTTAAATTGCCAAATTTTAACCAAATAGTGGAGGGTATTCAAAGCTCGGCCCAGGCCGAACTTACAGCTTTTTTATTTGTTTTAAATAAATTATTAGAAGTCTCTCATATTAAAAAAAATAGAATATTTTATATAGCCAAAGAACAATTACAATTTTTCCATTAAATTTAAAAAAAATCATATAGGCATAATCGGAGGGCAGTAATTATTTTTTCTTTAATATTTTATACATTTTACTGGGCTTATCAATTTTTTTTTCTTGGATTTATTGAAAAAATCTTCAATAACATATTATGTTCTCAGTATTATTATTAGATCCCAAAAATTCCTGTTGTCTCCCCCCGGCAATTGAAATTCGATTGGAGAAAGCGGGTTTCGGAAATGCAAATTTCTTTGCCATTTGAAACACATATTTATGAAAAATCTACTTTTCCCTCTTATGTGTATCTGGCCATGACACCAACACAGAGACACTAATGCCATTGTCATGGCCACAAAATGAAAATTTGATTAAAAACCGCCTTGTGTTTGTCTAACACGGCGTTGACAACAACAATTTCCCTGGTACTGGGCGAATTTGCTGCACAGCTTTTGGTAGCTGGTTTTAGTGGTTTGGGACCACACACACACATACTGGCACTATCTGCTTCTCTCTCTGCCACACACACACATGCACACATTCTCTTTAGCCATTTAATCTTACCCTCCATATCATTTTTGGTGGACTATTTTTTTTTTTTTTTTTTTTTCTGGGAGGACAAATATTTTTGTAAGACCCCAAACCCAAGTGAATCTACCGGAGTGAAGGAAAAAAAATTATTGCACAAAAAATTTGCTGATGTAGATTACATTGTTTAAACATTCCAGCCATGTACGTGGCCATGTATGAATATGTGTATTTATATGTATGTGTATGTGTTTGTGTCTGTGTTTTTGTTGAAGTGTAATAAGTCCAATAACCCCATTGTTTTCTGTTTCTGTTCCATTATAATCTCCAAAATCTTTATTTTTTAAGACCTTTTTGAAATATCAACCACCCCCTCCCCCCTCTTCCAACAAGCAAGGGGGCTAAACGTTTTTTTACAAGCTCAGCAAAAAATTTTTGTGATAACAATCAGGCCATACTAAATGAAATGGTCTATAAAATCCATGAGAGAATTATGTAGAAAATTAGTTTCAAATCTAGAAAGTGTTAGGGCATTTAAACGCAATTAGAAAAGGTTAAGGGAGATTTGAAGGTAAGGGTAGCGAAATTTGAAATAATTTATATTAATAAAATTAATTAGTGAAAATAAAGGTCGTTGGGTATATCACATACAAATGAAGAGCAAGGAGTTCTCTTTGAAGAATTAGAGGTCAGGTATTTTTTGTAGCAAGGGAAAGGGGCTCTTTATAGGGGCCTATTTTTTCCAGACTGAAGCAATCACAAGAAATTTTATTAAATACTAGCAAGTGCCCGAACTTCGTCAGGGAAAATTCCACCTTAAATTTTTAAATTTGAAAATTTTTAAATTCAAAAAAAAAATCCAAGCCGTCGAAAACCCATAAGTTTTATAGAATTTTCTACAAGACCTGTTAAAACTTAAAAAAAAAATCAATATTTTTTTAAGGTTCATTTGAAAATTTTGAGGCCCTTTCAGAAGTTTTATAGAAATTTTTAAAGAACCATAAAAACTAAGGATTATATAACATTTCTTAGGCGTCTGAGTCCCCAAAAATTGTATAAAAAATGTTTCATAGACCCACGAGACCTTAAAGAGATCTTATTAAAAGCTATATTTTTAGATCTGAGGATAATTTTTCATAATCTACGTTTATAGATTTGAGGCCCTTTGACAAAAAATTAAATTATTAGAGTAATTAGAAACTGAGAGTTCTGTTTTAAAAGATTCCCCGTATTCCCCTTTAGAGCTATAAACTAGGATGTTTCAAAGAATGTTTCAAAGGACTCTAAGAGGTATAAATCTGTATTCTTCTGATTCTGAGGATTCTGATTTATTTTATATTTAAACAAGGAAATGTAGAGCTATCATTTCCTTGTTTAAATATAAAATAAATGAGAATCCTCAGAATCAGAAGAATACAGATTTATATCTCTTAGAGTCTCTTGAAAAATTCTTTGAATCATCCACGTTTATAGCTCTAAAGGTCCTTTGAAAAAATTCTTAAAAAGATTCTCATTTATCCCCTTTGAATTAGTTCCATGTTCATAGCTCTGAGAATTTGTGAAAAAAATCTTTAAATAATTCACAATTTCAGCTCTATAAGTCCTGCTTTAAAAATCAACGTTTAAAGCTCTGAAGGTCCTTTGAAGATTTTTTAAAAAAATCCACGTCCATAGTTCTGTGATTCCGTTGAAAAAAAAGTCTTTACAAAATACACGTTTAAAGCTGTGATAATCATTTGAAAAAATTATTTAAAAAATCTAAATTTATAGCTCCGGGGGTCCATAGAATAAAAAATATAGTCTGAGAGTCCTTTGAAAAAAAATCGACTTCGAAAAAAAATCTTTAAAAAATCCAAGTTTATAGCTCTGATCTAAAAAATCCATGTTTATTTCTCTGAGGGATCTTTGAAAAGTTCATTAGAAAATGTAAATTTACAGGTCTGAGAGTCCCTTGAAAAATGCTTTCACGTTTGAAGCTCTGAGGGTCCTTTGAACATTTTTCAAAAAATCCAAGTTTATATCTCTGAGAGTTGTTTAAAAAATTCTTTAAAAAATCCAAGATTATAGCCCTGAGGGTCCTTTGAAAAATTCTTTAAAAAAAATCCACGTTTATAGCTCTGAGAGTCCTTTAAAAAATATTTAAAAAATCCACACTTGTAGCTCTGAGAGTCCTTTAAAAAATTCTTAAAAAAATCGGGTTTATAGCTCTGAGAGTCCTTGGAAAAAATTCTTTAAAAAGTCCAACTTTATAGCTTTAAATCGTTAAAAAATCACGCGTATAGCCCTGAGAGTCCTTTGAAAAAATCTTAAAAAAATCAATGTTCATAGCTCTGAGAGTCCTTTGAATAAATTCTTTAAAAAATCCACGTTTATAGCTCTGAGGGAAGTTTGAAAAAATTCTTTAAAGAGTTCACTAAGATAGCACTTAGGATCTCCAAAAAAATCTGTATAAAATACATATTTATATATAAAATATTTTCCATAGGTTCCAGAAGCCCCTAAATTGATCAGACAAAATTAGTAAATCTCCAAAGAATTTAATTTTAATGGAATACTTCGCAGAATATAAAAAAAAAATATTTGGCTCCGAGACCTTAAATATTTTATATGGAGACTCTCTGGCCCTCCAGCTCGTCTATAGCGACTGTCTGGCCCACCAGCTCGTCTATAGCGACTCTCTAGCCCTCGAGCTCGTCTATAGCGACTCTCTGGCCCTCGAGCCCGTCTATAGCGACTCTCTGGCCGTCGAGCTCGTCTATAGAGACTCTCTGGCCCTTCAGTTTATCTATAGCTACTCTCTGGCATTTAGCTCGTCTGTAGATAGAGAGTTTCTGGCCCTCGAGC
Organism: Musca domestica; assembly: GCF_030504385.1. Taxonomy (NCBI): domain Eukaryota; kingdom Metazoa; phylum Arthropoda; class Insecta; order Diptera; family Muscidae; genus Musca; species Musca domestica. Next base: position 1,609,716 of record NW_026712390.1, on the reverse strand, counting down.
TCGTCTATAGCGACTTTCTGACCACAAGCTTGTCTCCAAAGTCTCTCTGTCCTCCAGTTTGTTTAAAGGGCCTATGAGAATCAGAAAATTAAAAAAAATAATACCGGAAAATTCTTCAAATCCTCCCGACAAGTTTTCAAGAAAACCAAACATTTTGTAGAACATTTTTCATGGGCCTTTAACAACAACAGAATACGATAGAAAAAATTTCCCAATTTAAAAAAGTGTTCACAGTTCTACGAGATATATAAAATTTATTTTTTTTCCGAAGGACTCAGTGTTACTATTAAAAAAAACAGTCTTCCCAACATTTTGTAGCAATTTTTCCTAATCCTTTGAGGTTTTTTGCCCTCTGGTCCTTAAATTAGCCACATAGACTCCCAGGTCCTTAACTCGACTTTGTAAATGCCTTCATTTCCATTCTCCCCCTTAGACAATTTGTCTTCCCACAGCTGATGACTTGAAAACTTTTGAAAAATAGCAAAATAAAATTATGAGCCCTTATTGACCTCATGAAAACAGTTTTCGAAAGGAAAACTTTCCAGTCTGCCCGGAAAAGTGCATTATGTAAGTTCTACTATTATTTTTTAGTTTTTGGAATTTGGAAAATTTTATTTTCTATAGCTGAGTGTTTTTTTTTTTTGGAATTTCAATGCCATAAATTTCTAGACACATGCTCAGACAATCAGCCTGGCGGTCTGGGTGGATGAGTGAGTGGATGCTGTTCTATTTGTTCGTGGTGGCTGGCTTGCAACAAAAAAAATTCATTATGAAAACTTTTCACAACATTTTCCCCATTTTTATCTTTGTTTCAAGGGCCACATGTGTATGCACTCATACATAGTTGCACAAAGAAACAAAACCAAAAATGAAAAAAAATGCATAAAGGATATAAGTCCTTTCTAAGATAATCTATAGATAATGGCAGGCTTAGTTGTCATGACAAGGGTGTGGGAAAAATATGTTAAAGGAAAGATTTTAATGTTAAAAAACAAAATTAAAAATAATATTTTTCAAAAATATATTTAATACAGGGTGAGATAAAAAAACTGCAACAAAGTCAAAATAATATTATTAATATTGAAAAAAAATATTGTTTAAAAAATCCACGTTTCTTGGTCCTTTGAAAAAAATATTCTTTAAAAAATCCACGTTTCTTGGTCCTTTGAAAAAAATATTCTTTAAAAAATCCACGTTTCTTGGTCCTTTGAAAAAAATATTCTTTAAAAAATCCACGTTTCTTGGTCCTTTGAAAAAAATATTCTTTACAAAATCCACGTTTATTGGTCCTTTGAAAATATATTTTTTAAACAATCCACGTGCTTCGAAAAAAATTTTTTAAAAAAAATCCACGTCCTGCTGTATTTGAAAAAGGATCCTTTTAAAATCTACATCCTGTTGTGCTTTGAAAGTTTTTTCTTTAAAAAATCTACGTTCCTTGGTCCTTTGAAAAGATATACTTCAAAAAAATCGCCGTTTCTTGGTCCTTAGAAATAAAAGCTCTTAAGAATATCGAATTCTTTGGTCCTTTGAAAAGACGTTTTTTTTAAATCAAAGTCTTTTGGTCCTTTGAAAAAAAAAAAACGTTTTTAAAAAATACACGTCCTATTGTCCTTTGAAAAACAACGTTTTTAAAATTGACGTCCTTAGGTCCTTTGAAAAAATACTCTTTAAAAATCTACGTCCTTTGGTACTTTGAAAAAAACATTCCCAAAAAATCTAAGTTTCTCGACCCTTTGGTCCTTGGACCAAATATATTTTCAAAAATCGATGCCATTAAAAAATATTCTTTAGACAATCCACATTCCTTGGTCCTTTAAAAAAATATTTTTTAAACCATCCACGTTCTTTGGTCCTTTAAAAAAATATTCTTTTAAAAATCCACGTTTTGGGTCCTTTGAAAAAAAATAATATTTAAAAAATCGACGTCCTTGCTCCTTTGAAAAAATAATATTTAAAAAATCCACGGAAATTAGTCCTTTAAAAAATATTCCTAAAAAATCCACGTCCTTTGGTCCTTTGAAACAACATTCTTAAAAAATCTACGTTTATTGATCCTTTTGGTCCTTGCAAAAAATATATTTTCATAAATCTACGTAATTTGGTCCTTTGAAAAAAACATTCTTAAAAAATCTACGTTTCTTGAACCTTTTGGTCCTTGGAAAAAATATATTTTCATAAATCTACGTTCTTTGGTCCTTTGAAAAAACATTCTTAAAAAATCTAAGTTTCTTGATCCTTTGGTCCTTGGAAAAAATATATTTTTATAAATCTAAATCCTGTTGTCCATTGAAAAAAATAAAAAAATGTTCGTCCTTTAGTCCTTCGAAAAAAAATATTCTTTAAAAAAGCCACGTATCTTGGTCCTTGGAAGAACCACGTCCTTTCAAAAAAATATTCGTTCAAAAATCCACGTCCTTTGAAAACGTTTATTTAAAATCCACATTTTTTTAAAATATTTTTCGGCCAGCCAAATATAAAGAAATCACACTATCACGCTTGAATTCCATCACGAATAACTTTTTTTCTGGAAAATTCTCACCAAAATGCTTTTGTACGCTTGTAAAAAATATAATGAGCTACCACTGGAGTAATTTTTACAGCTGTCGGACGAGCGGCTTAGAAATGACAGCAGTCTGAAGTTGGTTGCAGTTTTTTCGTCTCACCCGTATAGATAATGGCGGGCTTCGTTTTAATGACACAGGCGAGGGGATTTTTTTTTTCTTTTTTTTAAATTTCGTGGAAAAATTTAAGAGTTTGAAGTTAAAAAATGTAAAAAAATAATCCTTTAAAAAATACATTTTTTCTTCACACAAATAATTGAATTATCCCCCGGGGTATTTCTAATCCCTCTCATATCGAAGTATAAACATTATTTTTTTTCTAATTTTTGCTATTTTTCCTGTACTATCTAATTTTTAAATTTCGCTGATAATATATTGGTGGAAAAAATTTAACATTTAAGAGGAAAATGAATTGAAATTATTTTTAATTTTTTTTTTCCTCACAGTTTTTGCTTTTTTTCCTGTACTATTTAATTTTTAAATTTCGTAGATAATATATTTGTGGAAAAAAATTTAACATTTAAAGAGAAAAAAAATTGAAATTATTTTTAAAATAAATATTTATTTTTTCCTCACACAAAAAAAAAAATAATTTTCCCCTAGGGACTTCTAATCTCTTTCATATGGAAGTTAAAAAAAATATTTTTTTTTTAATTTTTCTCCTGCCTAAATTTCCCACGCTTATCTCCTCTATTGTTTATCTGCCTTGCTTCCGTCCAATCATTTCATAATTATATTTTATCCCTAACTAACTAAGCGTATGGCACCAAGTGCGCATGATAAATAAATAATTAACTGTCAATCATACGCCATATGGTTATTTAATTAATATTACTAATGCGTCACCGGGTGTTAATTTTGTTTATTCTCTCTAATGGGGAGAGAGAGAGAGAGGGAGATTTGAATAAAGTGAAAATGGAGGGAGTCAATTAAGACATCAAAGGATGTGATGGGACTAACTTGGAGGAAGACTTTGAAAAAGATTTGAGAAATTCCCAATGGCTTTTAAAAAATTCTATAAGACTTCTGGTAATACAGACTTCGGTATTACAGAAAGGACATCGGTGTCCAAAACAATTATAAAGAAATTTTTTCATAGACCTCCTAGGCCTAATAGCCGGGTCAACAAAATTTTACCCAAAAAAAATGCATGCACTGCTGTTGCCTTCTATAAAATATCTAAGAAATTCATTTATACGTCTTCAAGGCCTATGATATTTAATAGAAAAATTGGTTTTAGGTTGTTGAGCTCAAAAAAAAAAAATAAATTATAAAAAAATATATTGGCCTTCCATAAAAAAACATTTTTATATTTGTTTTCAAGATTTAAAAAATTAAAAAAAAATAATCGTAATTCTCTGAGGCCAAAGAAATTTTGTAGAGAATTTTCTATAGGTCTTCGAGTAATACAACAATTTTATAAAAAAAATTCTCACTGACCTCCGAGGACAGTAAATTTTTGTTAAAAAAATCTCGAAGAAAATGAAAAATTTTCTATGAAATTTAGTTCTGTAGAACTCAGACTTCTTGTATAAAATACCAAAAACTCTTTAGGTGTATTATTTGATACGGACAAAACGTGCCTAAGCTAAATAACGGTTTTAGACCCCATGTCTCTTAGGACCAAATCCGTTTCAGGATATTTGGAGTTGATCTAGTGATGTCCATCCGTCTGCCCGTCTAGCTGGCTGGCGCGCACGATAACTCTCGAAGGAAGTATCCGATTTAGTCCAAACTTGATACATCGTAATATTATAATCAAACTTAGATCGACTTCGAAGATGGGGAATATTGGTCCACTTCTCTCACAAAAGATCGAATTTTCAAAAAAAAAATATTTTACTGCCCAGAAAGAAATAGGATAATCCGAATTAATCCGAATTACAAGAGTCCGATTGTCTTTAAATTACACACATCACAATATTTTTATTAGCCCACTGTCTGGTGTGAAGATGGAATACATCGATCCAATTTAAAAAATTATAATAGAAGTCAAAATATATTTAAAAATTTGAACATTGGCTTAGGTGTTAGGTCCACGTTTTGGTATAGCCCTTATATAAGGGTACCCTTATATGGGGGTATTTTTTCACGGATTTGTTTAAAAATTGGTATTTGTTGGTCATAATGGGTTCTAGCTCCGGTGGCCAAAAAAGGTTTGGTATAGCCCTCATATAACGGTGACTGCCGATATTCGATATGTTTATGATTTTTACCACATTTTTTTTACGGATTTGTCTAAAAATTGGAATTTGCAGTTCATAATGGGTTTTAGCCCGGTGGCAGAACATTGAATATTTAGTTTGAAGTTTTCCTATATCGCACATATTAAGATACCCACCGATATTCGGTATTTTAATAATCCTAGTCATTTTTACGCACAAAAAAAAATTCCATAGAGGTTTCCGTTTTGGAAAATTGTTTCCTTTCGAATTATTCTCCTCAGATTTTCGGTATAGAATTGTCTGGACCCACCTTTCGAAAGGGCTGTGGAGTATAAGTATTGACATAAGGTATACGTTACATTCAACCCTAAAAAATTAGTGATCTTTGTTTCCATCAGACCTTTAGAATTAGTTTTCGAACCAACCTTTTGAAAGGAGTATGAGTATTGACACTACGTATACGCCTCCGTTACATATAGAGATTTTTAAACTCATTGTAATGGACTGTGGAGAAAGTTTTCTTAACAATTTAATTTGATGAACTAGTGTTGACATTTTTATGAAATACTTGGAACGAATTCCCTAAAATTTCCATTCGTTATTAATATTACGTATACGCCAGGCCTACCCAAAAAATAATTGATTTCTTTCATTTTAATTGGAAAATTGTTTCCCTTAGAATTTTTCTCTATAATTTTTGCTAAAGACCTGCCTGAACCCATCATTATAACGAAGTTGAGGAGAAAGTTACCTAAAAATTTTATATGGTGTATGAGTGCTTTTTTTTTTTTTTTTTTTTTTTTTTGTAGGGGACTTGGTAAAATGTCTTAAAATTTCCATTTGGCGTATAAGTATTGGTATTACGTATAAGCCACGTTTACCTCTAAATAAAATTATTAATCTCCTTTATTTCTATCAAAAAATTTATTCCTTAAGAATTTATCTCACAAGGTTGTTGGTGAAGGTGGCCTGAATCCAACTTTATAAAGGCGTATACGTGTTGACAATACGTATACGCAACCTATACATCTAGAGATTTTTATATTCATTATAAAAGACTGTGGACATTAACAGTTTAATTTTGGTGTTGACATTTTTGTAGAGGTCATGGAGAGAATTTCTTAAAATCTCTATTTGTTTATTAAGTATACGCCAGATTTTCCCAAAAAAAATCAGAAAATTGATTTCGATTTTTTTTTCCAAAGATTTTTGCTAAAAACTGGACTGAACCCATCATCAAGAACTGAGGAGAATTTTTTCTTATAATTCTAATTCGATCCTTGAGATTTAAAATGTTTGTGGAGGAGTTGAAAAAATGCCTTCAACTTTCCATTTGGCGTAGAAGCATATATATATATATATGCCACATTTTCCCCACAAGCCCAAAACTTTTTCCTAACTAAATTTTTTTCCAATTCCCAAAATTGGTTCCTAAACAAATTATTCACACGAAGTGTTAGAGACAGCTGTAACCCGTAGAGATTTTTTTAAAAATAGCTATTAGACGTATGAGTGTTGATAATACGTATACGCCGCCTTTACGTCCAGAGATTTGGGAATTCCTTAATTTTTATACCCTCCACCATACTATGGAGGGTATATTAACTTTGTCATTCCGTTTGTAACTCCTCGAAAAACTCATGTCAGACCCAACAAAGTATATATATATATTCTTGATCAGCGTAAAATTCTAAGTCGATTTAGGGATGTCCGTCTGTCCGTCTGTCTGTCTGTTGTAATCACGCTATCTTTCGAATGAATTGAGATAGATGGCTAAAATTTTGCACACATGTTTATTTTTCCAGTAGGCAGGTTATGTTCGTAAATGGGCAATGTAGGTCCACGTTTTCATATAGCCCCCATATAGCGGTACCTCCCTATATTCGGTATTTTGATGATTTTAGCGACACTATTCACTGGAATTGTTTCAAATTTGGTATTTGAAGTTCGTAATGGATACTACATCTTAAGTCATAAAATGAGCCATGTAGGTCCACGTCTTCGTATAGCCCCCATATAACGGTACCTCCCGATATTCGGTATTTTGATAATTTTAACGACATTATTCACCGGAATTGTTTCAATATTGGTATTTGAAGTTCGTTATGTTAACTACAGTCTGTGACAGAAAATTGCCTGTGCAGGTCCAGGTCTTCGTATAGGCCCCATATATCAGTACCTCCCTATATTCGGTATTTTGACGATTTTAGGTACAATACCCACCGAAATTGTTTGAGATGTCCTGTTTGAAGTTCGTAATGGATGCTACAGCCTGTGACAGAAAATTGTCTATGCTGGTCCAGGTCTTCGCACAGCTCCATTTTAACGGCACCTCCTTATATACGATATTTTGATGATTTTAGCTACATTATTCACCGTTTATTTCAAGTTTCGAATTTGAATATGGTAATGGCTTATGGCAAACAATGCCTATGTATGTCCACGTCGTATAGACCCCAATATAACGGCTATATTCGGTATTTTTAAAGTTTTAACAGAATTTTTTAAGGATTTTATTTTTTAAAAATTTCCAAATTCGTTGCAAATGGTGGAGGGTATTAAAAGTTCGGCCCGGCCGAACTTACTGCTTTTTAACTTGTTAATTTTATTTATTTAAACAAACTGAACTCTATATTGCTTTTGAAGATCCTTTTGGCCTCAGTTTTGCACATACTTACTCCATTGTTTTCAGGTCTATCATCAAGCCTCTCTAGCCTCTAGATGCCTAAAATTTGGTTCCAAAAAATCTGCCTTAACTATAAGTCTTCCCTATATTCCCTTTTTTCTAAAATTTATATTTTCCAATTAGCAACCATTTACCATCTGAAAGCAGTTATATATCAAATTTCTATACTTTTTTTCTCCTGAAATCCTCTATCATTTCAATTTGATTTATAATTCCAACAAACAAACAAAAAAATGCACAGTGTTTACATTTTAATGGCATCTCTTATGCTGTGCCATGCAGATGCAAATGGCGATGATGACGATGATGCAAATTCCCCTGCTGATGATGATGATGATGCTGATGATGGAGATGCATTGATGTAATGCAAGCAACGTGCAATTACATACCAAAAAAGGATCAACGAGACAGTATCCTGTGCACATCTGTCCTTAGTTTTTTTTTTTTTTTTTTTTTTTTGATATTCTTCGGAATTCTGTTCGTGTTGGTGTTGGGTTTTTTTGTCATTTCTCAGGCATCAATTTATTTTTGCATTTCTAAAGTTTGCTCCAAAAAAGCAAAATAGCACTTATTGAGACAAATGATATTATTCATGCATACCAACAACGAAGAGGATTTGGTGTTGGGGAATGGAGAGGGGAGAAAGGGGAGAGAGTGTTTGCAGTAAGATGATATGGCAGAAATTGATTTGATTAATGTAAATTGAAAAGAATGTAAATATTTGCCACAAAATCATTTCAATCGATGCAAGTAAATAGGCCTACATACACAGCTCATATATACATGTATATTCATATGTAAACATATGCTACCATATATCCTGCCTAAATATGTAAATACAAATTTTCTCCGAAAATTAAAAATCATTTTGAATTCTCCAAAAGAATTTCAAATAAATTCCTCAGCAATGTAATGCAACAAAAGACAATGGTCTTTGGCGTATGAGTAATAAATATTTGTAAATTACTCATACGCTCCATTAAACTTTTTGTGCAAAAATTTGTAATTAAAATTCTCTCCTTGGCAAGGGATTTTTTTAATTGAAAATATTTCAAGGATCGATTGGACAATTTATTTGAAAATAAATAAATAATAATATTTAGTTGGAAAAATGGAAAATCTATGAAAATCATCACATCGTCTGTATGGGAGTAAAATAGTGTCCATTCTCTGAGAAAGGGGAAATTCGGTTGTTGGTGAAAAAAAAATCGAAAAAATCATCACATTTTTCAGCCGGAAAAATGGCGAATGGGTATTTTTCAACACTTATACGCCGCTTAGAAAAATGTTAAAAGGTTTTTGCTTTTGTAGAGAATTTTCTAAAAATTTCGAATTATCAACAAATTTCGAATTTTCTATAAATTTCCAATATACCTACGGTACATTTGCTTAATAAAATTTCATTTTTTGGAAGGGGAAATTCTGTTGTTAGTGAAAAAAAAAATCGAAGAGAAATATCATCACATTTTTCAGTCGGAAAAATGGCGTATGGGTATTTTCAACACTTATACGCCGCTCAGAAAAATGTTAACAGGTTTTTTGCCTTTATAGAGAATTTGTAGAAAATTATCTAAAAATTTCGAATTATCAACAATTATCGAATTATCTATAAATTTCCAATACATCTAAGGAATATTTGCTTAGAAAAATTTCATTTTATGGGCCTAGAAGGCCTTTGAAAAATTTCCTCTAAAATTGTTTATATCTCGGAGACCTATAAAATATTAGTAGACAATTATCTACAAATTTCCATTGCACCTACGATATATTTACTTAATAAATTTTCATTTTTATACGCCTAGAGTTATGTTTTATACTTGTAAAACATTTATGTTCCTTTTTTATTTAAAATTAAAACACTTATTTTTATAATTTTTATAAACAAATTTAATTAAATTTACTTTTCTTTAAATGTATGGTTAGCAAACAAAATGATTTGATCATATTAAGATCTTGGTGTCAACTGAACTCTTATTCTAAATTCATCTTCTTTTAAAAGTAATTAATATTTTGAATTTACAACAATAAATATAAAATACAATAAAAACAAAATTGTAGTTAAAGTGGGAGTGAGTGGGAGAATATTGGAGAGCAACAGTTCTATTGATAGATGAGAGAGAGGAAGAGAAGGAGAGAGAATGAAAGTGAGAGAGTTTAATTTGATGAGAGATATTAAAATAAGAGAGTGATATTTATGAATTAAAGAATTTGTGATTTTATGTTGGGTGAAATATGTGAAGAGAAGAGAAGAAGAAAGGCATTAGGTAAAGTGTATTAGGGTGGGTAGAAGAATGTGACTCCCCCATCCCTTGTTATTGCATTCCTCCTGGAATGCAAATATTACAAATATAAAAACAATTATGATTGAAAATATATTTAAAATTCTTAAATGCTAAATAAAAATGAATAATGTTAAATGTATACGTATTTCGTTCAGTTAATATCAATTTTTTGTGGATTTTGAATAATTTCTTCCAGTTAATTTTCTGTCAAATTTTACATTATTATATTCATTTTGGTATTTATATTTTCTTTTTACAATATTTCTATCTCTTTTGCAACCCTTTTCATCAACAAAATAATGTTCACCTTTTTGATTTACATTTTAATTATATATTTTGGCTTTTGTTTAATGTTTTGGAAACCCAGATTTTTAACCAATTCCTTATCACCGAACTCTTGACAATCGTTTCTACTCTCATTTAGTTTCTCAGTCCTTTTAATCTTCTGGTCTACCATTCTATTATGAATTTTGGTCCATATTGACTTATCACATTTGTTATGCAATAAATTATTGGGCTTTTCTCCGGTAGCTGAATGTGTGGAATTATTATATATTTCGACTGCTTTATAAGCCATTGCCCTATCGTCCATATTACAATCCTTTGAATCAAGTTTAAATAAACGGATATGTTCATTTAGGGTCAAGTGAAATCTCTCTATATCCGCATTTCCAGTGTGTGTATTGGGTGAAGTAAAATGATATTCTATATTTTCTATATTTAAAAAGTTTTTTATGTAAGCGGTATTAAATTCATTGTCCGCAATAATTTGACGTGGTTTTCCCATCATCGCAAATCGCTCTCTTAATTTCTCAACTATTGTTAAAGAGTTCTTATCACTTAAATGATGAATTGTTACATGTTTTGTTAATTTATCTATACAGGTCAGGAAGGTCAATACTTTATTTAAAAACCAAACATCTATATGAATAATGTCATTCGAAGTTGTTGGAGTCTCTGTAAGACAAAATTTAGGTCTAATAGGGTGCCTATCATATTTACACATATTGCATATAATGCAATTGTTTATAAATTTGTGTACTTCTCTTTTAAGGTTTGGAAAATATATTATATTTTTTAAATTATTATATGTTTCCTGTATACCCCTGTGATTCATTTCTTTATGACGTTTTTCTATGATGTTATACAAAATATCTTTTTCGAAAATATCCTTGAGAAATGTTTGACACTTCAAAATTGTCATATTACTTGAGTTAGAAAAATACTTAACTATTAAGTCCTGCAAACTTTTATAAATTTCGAAATTTTCACAAAATAGTCCAATTTTTCCTCTAATAGGAAATATGTTACGTAGCATAAAGATCATAGTTTTTTCATTAAATTCCTTTGTAGTTATTATATATCTAGTTTTATTGCCGTAAATTGTGTCCTTAACATATTTATCTCTGTCTCCAAGTTCTATTATTATTTGATTTTTAAAAATATTCACAGGTAATTCACTAAATTGTATATGATCGTTTAGATCCTCAATTCCACTATGTATTGTTGCCGCATCTGATCGTAAATCGTCAACATAAGTATTTTTTTTCTAAAGCATTAATTTCTATTCGACTGAGGAAATCTGCCACTTGATTCGATTTGCCCTTTATGTATTCTATTTCGAAGTCGAATTCGTTTAATCGAATCTTCCATCTTTGCAATTTCATGTTTGGTTCTTTTAGTGAATTAAGCCAAATTAGAGGTCTATGGTCTGTCTGAATTTTAAATTTCCTTCCGAATAAATAAGGTCTGAAATATGAGGTTGCCCAAACTATAGCAAGTAGTTCTTTTTCTATTGCACTGTAATTACACTCATGTTTATTTAATGTTCTTGAACTATATGCTATAGGGTGACCATTTTGTGATAACACTGCCCCCAAAGCTGCATTGCTTGCATCCGTTGTCAGTACAAATAATTTATCCCAATCTGGATATGCTAATACGGGACTTTGAGCGACAAGAGTCTTTAGTTTGTTGAAAGAGTCGATATATTCAGGATTCTTAGTATCAATTTTTGCGTCTTTTTTTAAATATTTAATCATTGGAAGAGCTATCCTTCCATAGTCTTTTATAAATTTCCGGTAGAAACCAGTTAACCCCAAAAAAGAACGAATATGTTTTATAGTTTTAGGAATGGGAACTTTTTGAATTACATCTATTTTAGCAGGATTGGGTCTTATACCATCCGGAGTGATAATGTGTCCCAAATATTCCGATTCTCTTTGAAAAAAATTGCATTTATCGATTTGGACTTTTAAATTGAATTTTGACAAACGCATAAAAATTTTCCTCAATGAATCAATATGTTCTTGCAATGACGTGGAAAACACTAAAATGTCGTCCAAATAAACTATACAGATAATGTTTATAAAATCGTGCAATACCTCATTCATCATCCTCTGGAAGGATGCTGGTGCATTTTTTAAGCCAAATGGCATTCGAGTGAATTCAAAATGGCCAGTATGGGTAGAAAATGCTGTTTTGTGGACGTCATCAGGATGTATTGGTATCTGATGAAAACCTTTTGCAAGATCCAAAGTTGAAAAATATAAACATTTACCTAATTTTGAGAAAAGATCTTCCATATTTGGCATCGGGAATTTGTCACTAATAGTTATGTCGTTCAGCTTCCGGTAATCCACTACAACCCTCCATTTCTGCTCTCCCGAGTTATCTACTTTCTTGGGAACAACCCAAATTGGAGCATTGTAAGGACTAGTAGACTTTTTAATTATGCCAGATTTTAACATCTCATTGACTTGCTTCTCTACTTCTGTTTTATGAACTTCGGGAAACCGATATGTTCTTGAATATACTGGGAGGTCGTTTAAAGTGGGAATTCTATGCATATATTTACCAACTGCTGATAGGTCTTCACCTTCAATGTAAAATACTTTGTTAAATTCTTTAATAATGTTTAGTAGTTTTGAAATTTCTTCGCTATTTAAATGATCCAGCTTTAATCGATCTAACAAATGGTTTAGGTCTGGCTTATGAAAATTAATGTCTATTATATTAAAACTGGGATCATACAACTCACATTTTTCGTGTTTATCTAAGTCAAATGAAAGGGGTAATTCAGCATGATGAGTTATTAACTTATTGTTTTCTAAGTCAACTTTAGCTTTTAATGGTCTTAATATATTGCATCCCAGAATTCCATCAAATTCTCCAGATATTTCAGTCTCTAGTAATTCTAACTTTGCTTCAGGTATTTTAAATTCTTTGAAAAATGGAATTGAAATTTTTGAGGTAGAAACGGATTTTGAATTTATTGTGTTCAGTAAAATGGGAGATTTCAATTGAGTTCGGAATGAATGGTGGTATAACCTTTTTTAATTAGAGAAGTAGCAGCTCCTGTGTCTATTAAAATTTTAATTGGGATCGTACTAGTCCTAATAATTATATAGGGTAGAGATCTTCGGCTGGTGATTGAAAATTTTGTTGTTCAACAATTCCTATGTCCATAGGAATTTGACTATCATCTGTATAATTTCTACTATACCGTCTATTGGCGCTATTGTTATCATATCGAGGAAAACTTCTTTGGTTATTGTTATTGTAAGCAAAGTTTCGCGAAAAGTGATTTGAATTCTGGTATTGTGGGATATTTCTAGAAATATTCATACTCGGACTGAAGTTTTGAAATTGTCTATTATTATTTGGTATACCATCGGACATGTTATTTTGAGTGTTTTTATTATTATTTGGAGATGAATAAATATTTTGAAAATTATTTCTATTTTGGGTTGAAATGTCATGTCTTAGTGTAAGCGGGAGAAGAGAAAACACGACCGAATGGTCTGGCTGTTGAGTCAATTCTGATTTTATTTTTAAAATATGTTCCTTACGTACTACTGAAACTAATCTAACTTAACCTAGTCGCAGCCACACAATTGTTCTTATCTATTATTAGATTTAAAAGAAACATTGCATGGGTGCTTGTCCCTTCATTCAAGTGGTCTTGGCTATCCACTGTACGCATCGATACTGTGTGTGTGGGTCATGACCTTTATTATCTTACACATTATCGTATGCGACAGCGCACAAGATCACTTAATTCTACACATGTGATATTTTATGACCGCTGGGAAACTGATAATTTGGAAATATTTATTTTTTAATTGTTGGATTTTCCCAGCGCCTCAATCTCACTCAAAAGTATGTACAAAGTATTTTGTACATTCTCCCGGGCGGCTTAAATGTGTATATTTTTATAGTGGACTGTATTTTTTTTTTTTTTTTATAAAATGATTGGCACGAAATATTCAAATATAACAATATGAAATATAATCTATATATAAACATGTATATACTATGTAAAATAATATGAATGTCTCGTTAAGTAACCGCTTTCAGGAAACGACTCCATTTCTTTGCCCAGTCTCTCTTGTCGATACCGCCACCTTTATCTGCCGGCTTCATTGTCCATGCTGCCGATTTGATAGTCCATCGTTGCAGACTGTCATCATCACTGTAGAAAAGTATTGGCAATGGTTTTATGGTAAGTTTCGGTTTGTCGTCTTCTGTTTTAATGGCCATTGACGGTTTGCTATTGATTTCTTTCGGAACCGGAGCCAGAGAAATTTGTTCGGCTTTTCCCACTTCTTCGATGCGTTCTTTTCCGTTAGAATCGTTGTCGTAATAATTATATTCGCCGTAAATGTTGGGGCCTTTTGTGCATAACGGCTTTCCTTCTTTTGTCTCTTCTGCAACAAGATTATTTATTTCTTCTCTTACCAAATGTATATTTAGGTAGTCCCCATTATCAATCTTTTCGTTGTCATCGTAAAAATCCATTCGTTCTTCACCGAGTGCTTCATTGGTGGGGGCGGATTCGACCTCTGAATTTCCTCCATCATCTTGTTCCTCAAATTGAGGACTTGCCGGCGGGAAAAACTTCACAATATTACCTTCTAAGCAGCGAATCTGTTTTAGATTATCAGCATTAAGTCCCTCTCTTAAATTTGTCAGTTGTTTGGGCAGGTCATCTCTCTCAGCTTCGACGACTTGCCGCGCTCCTTCCAAACTAGCTAGTTTTTCATTCATATTTTCTAACTTGGTTTCCAGATGTCGCACTTGACCTTTATGAACACGATATTTCTCTTCCAATTCTTCATCCTTGGCCCGCATGTTTTCTTCATGTTGGGCGAGCAGATATTTTTCGTGGGCCTTCGCATTTCTCAATATCCGTTCACTTTTTTCAACTTCGATTTTTATTTGAGAACGCAGTTTGATTACTTGCCCCTGCAGAGATTGTAAATTGTGTTCATAGGCTCGCATTTGTCCGTGCAAACCATCTTCCAATTCTCTGTCGTAATCTTCCTTTTTTCTACGTAGTTTAATTGTCTGCTTTCTTCCAATTGTTCTTCCCAAGTTGAATAGTCACATTTTACGGAGAGCATCCATCCTAATGGAGGTTTCATCGACTCTTCGATTTCATCATCGATGTACATATCTGTGGATTTCCGACTCCGAGTTGTTAGAAGTTTTATTGCCGACAGTAAACACATATCCACCTCACATGGTAATGCATTCATATGGCTTGGAAGATATTTTTGGTATATCCTCAAGTACCGTCGTAACTGGTAATATGTATTTTCTACCAGTACTTTCCATGCCTCGACGTGTTTCACTTTTTCAAAGGTTGACGTCGACGTTAACACCTCGAAATAGTCTGCCAAAGTGGTGACAGCTTCTTCTATGTCTTTGAACATTTTTGAATGAATTTAAAATTTTTTAGATGGGACTCTTTGTCCTCTTTTCAAAACTATGTATATATATATTTTTTTTTTTTATTTGGGACTTCTGTTGTCCTCTTTTCGTTTTATTTTTATTTTTGCCCCTATGGCTTTTTTTTTTGTTTTTGCCCCTATGGCTTTTTTTATTTTGCCCCTATGGCTTTTTTTTTATTTTGCCCCTATGGCTTTTTTATTCAAATTAGTCCCTTCGGCTATTTCAAAATGCCCCTATGGTCTTATATTTAAAATGCCTTAACGGACTTTGTTTTTTGTAGAAATTCTCCTCTATTTCTGGAGAATATCTATTTCTGCTTGTAGTGAGTCTCTTACCACTGGTGGGGGAAAACTCCTACAATTTTTTTACGGCCGCTAGTTATTTCCACTTTATAAAAAAGTGAAGGCTCGATTGACCATATGTAAGCGGGAGAAGAGAAAACACGACCGAATGGTCTGGTTTTTGATTCAATTCTTAGTATCCGGCTCGAAGGACCATATGTAAGCGGGAGAAGAGAAAACACGACCGTATCGTCTGGCTGTTGTTTCAATTCTAATTTTATTTTTAAAATATGTTCCTTACGTACTACTGAAACTAATCTAACTTAACCTAGTCGCAGCCACACAATTGTTCTTATCTATTATTAGATTTAAAAGAAACATTGCATGGGTGCTTGTCCCTTCATTCAAGTGGTCTTGGCTATCCACTGTACGCATCGATACTGTGTGTGTGGGTCATGACCTTTATTATCTTACACATTATCGTATGCGACAGCGCACAAGATCACTTAATTCTACACATGTGATATTTTATGACCGCTGGGAAACTGATAATTTGGAAATATTTATTTTTAATTGTTGGATTTTCCCAGCGCCTCAATCTCACTCAAAAGTATGTACAAAGTATTTTGTACATTCTCCCGGGCGGCTTAAATGTGTATATTTTTATAGTGGACTGTATTTTTTTTTTTTATAAAATGATTGGCACGAAATATTCAAATATAACAATATGAAATATAATCTATATATAAACATGTATATACTATTTAAAATAATATGAATGTCTCGTTAAGTAACCGCTTTCAGGAACGACTCCATTTCTTTGCCCAGTCTCTCTTGTCGATACCGCCACCTTTATCTGCCGGCTTCATTGTCCATGCTGCCGATTTGATAGTCCATCGTTGCAGACTGTCATCATCACTGTAGAAAAGTATTGGCAATGGTTTTATGGTAAGTTTCGGTTTGTCGTCTTCTGTTTTAATGGCCATTGACGGTTTGCTATTGATTTCTTTCGGAACCGGAGCCAGAGAAATTTGTTCGGCTTTTCCCACTTCTTCGATGCGTTCTTTTCCGTTAGAATCGTTGTCGTAATAATTATATTCGCCGTAAATGTTGGGGCCTTTTGTGCATAACGGCTTTCCTTCTTTTGTCTCTTCTGCAACAAGATTATTTATTTCTTCTCTTACCAAATGTATATTTAGGTAGTCCCCATTATCAATCTTTTCGTTGTCATCGTAAAAATCCATTCGTTCTTCACCGAGTGCTTCATTGGTGGGGGCGGATTCGACCTCTGAATTTCCTCCATCATCTTGTTCCTCAAATTGAGGACTTGCCGGCGGGAAAAACTTCACAATATTACCTTCTAAGCAGCGAATCTGTTTTAGATTATCAGCATTAAGTCCCTCTCTTAAATTTGTCAGTTGTTTGGGCAGGTCATCTCTCTCAGCTTCGACGACTTGCCGCGCTCCTTCCAAACTAGCTAATTTTTCATTCATATTTTCTAACTTGGTTTCCAGATGTCGCACTTGACCTTTATGAACACGATATTTCTCTTCCAATTCTTCATCCTTGGCCCGCATGTTTTCTTCATGTTGGGCGAGCAGATATTTTTCGTGGGCCTTCGCATTTCTCAATATCCGTTCACTTTTTCAACTTCGATTTTTATTTGAGAACGCAGTTTGATTACTTGCCCCTGCAGAGATTGTAAATTGTGTTCATAGGCTCGCATTTGTCCGTGCAAACCATCTTCCAATTCTCTGTCGTAATCTTCCTTTTTTTCTACGTAGTTTAATTGTCTGCTTTCTTCCAATTGTTCTTCCCAAGTTGAATAGTCACATTTTACGGAGAGCATCCATCCTAATGGAGGTTTCATCGACTCTTCGATTTCATCATCGATGTACATATCTGTGGATTTCCGACTCCGAGTTGTTAGAAGTTTCATTGCCGACAGTAAACACATATCCACCTCACATCGTAATGCATTCATATGGCTTGGAAGATATTTTTGGTATATCCTCAAGTACCGTCGTAACTGGTAATATGTATTTTCTACCAGTACTTTCCATGCCTCGACGTGTTTCACTTTTTCAAAGGTTGACGTCGACGTTAACACCTCGAAATAGTCTGCCAAAGTGGTGACAGCTTCTTCTATGTCTTTGAACATTTTTGAATGAATTTAAAATTTTTTAGATGGGACTCTTTGTCCTCTTTTCAAAACTATGTATATATATTTTTTTTTATTTGGGACTTCTGTTGTCCTCTTTTCGTTTTATTTTTATTTTTGCCCCTATGGCTTTTTTTTTTTTGTTTTTGCCCCTATGGCTTTTTTATTTTGCCCCTATGGCTTTTTTTTTATTTTGCCCCTATGGCTTTTTTATTCAAATTAGTCCCTTCGGCTATTTCAAAATGCCCCTATGGTCTTATATTTAAAATGCCTTAACGGACTTTGTTTTTTGTAGAAATTCTCCTCTATTTCTGGAGAATATCTATTTCTGCTTGTAGTGAGTCTCTTACCACTGGTGGGGGAAAACTCCTACAATTTTTTACGGCCGCTAGTTATTTCCACTTTATAAAAAAGTGAAGGCTCGATTGACCATATGTAAAGCGGGAGAAAAGAAAACACGACCGAATGGTGTGGCTGTTGAGTCAATTCTAATTTTATTTTTAAAATATGTTCCTTACGTACTACTGAAACTAATCTAACTTAACCTAGTCGCAGCCACACAATTGTTCTTATCTATTATTAGATTTAAAAGAAACATTGCATGGGTGCTTGTCCCTTCATTCAAGTGGTCTTGGCTATCCACTGTACGCATCGATACTGTGTGTGTGGGTCATGACCTTTATTATCTTACACATTATCGTATGCGACAGCGCACAAGATCACTTAATTCTACACATGTGATATTTTATGACCGCTGGGAAACTGATAATTTGGAAATATTTATTTTTAATTGTTGGATTTTCCCAGCGCCTCAATCTCACTCAAAAGTATGTACAAAGTATTTTGTACACTTAGATAAGAATTTCTTTGTGATAAGGAATTATTTCTATTAAAATTTTGTAGGCTTTCTTCTTGGTGTGTAAATCTGTTATAATTAAGTTTAGGATTTGAAATGTACTTTTTATTGTAGAGGTTTACATTATTTTGCGATGATAAAGACTGACCATTTCTAAGAGTAGAATTTTTATAAAAATAATCTGTTTCAATTAATATTTCCTTTGCTTTTGACAAACTACTCGGGTTCCTAGCATTTAAAATTAATTTGGGCTCATTAGGCAGCTTATTTATAAAAATTTTGAGAACCATTATTTCGTTATTGGCACAAGTGTACCACTCACAATTCTCTTCGACACTTGCTCTTAAATTTAATTTAGTTAGTAAATGTACTAAATGCTCATACATGTTTTCAATGCTATTTTTCATCTCTGATGTTTTTATTTGATTTACTAAGCTCTCTATACTCTCTGTAATACTGAAATTAGATTTTAAAACTTTCTTAATCTCTTCCCAATTTGTGGGACTATTATTATTAATGAGAGCAATGTTAGCTTCATTCAATATTTTATGCCTAATTTGTAAATCAAATAAAGTTATAATTGGGTCTTCGACATATTGCCTTAACTCTTCAATTGACTGGATAAAGAGAGGAAGCTCCTCAGGTTTACCATCGAATCCGGGAATTCTCTTCAAGAAATCGAAAATATTGTTTGTTGACATGTTGATGGTTGATTGACTTTCTTTTTATTCCTCCTTTCGTTATTTCAAAAGTGGAGTGGGTGATGCGTTGGGTTTTGACGTTAATATTTCAATTCTGTTACTAGGCTGCTTTGTTGTTGGTTGCACTTGTAAATTTGCATTGATAGTGAGATTTGTGGGGGGGGGGGGGGTGTTATTGTTATGATAATCAGTGGTTTTTTGTCACGTACACATGAAATGTTGCAACATCTAATTTTGGAGTTTTTATTGATGTTATTGAATTCTTGTTGTTACCGAAGTTTTTTCTTGTCTAATATGCCGTTGTTAAAAAGATCAGATTGTTAAATTTTTGTTGTTGGTTCAACAAAATTTCAATGTGCTTCTCAGGTACAGTTCCGTATGAGTTTATTAGTTTTAGCAGAGGTTTGTTAATAATTTTTAGTTTATTCCATAATATTATTAGCAAGTTATGGTTTTTGAATATGTGTTTTTTTTAATTTAGTTTTATATTATTTTTATATATATATTTTTTTCAATTTTTTCGAACATTGTAGATGTAGTTATAATAGTTTTCTTAAAATTTTCACAACTTTTAAAACAATTTTTAATCACTATTTATTTTTAAACACTGCTGTTAAGTTTTCAAAATTTTTTTAAAATAATTTATTTTTTTCACAGTTTTAAAAAAGTTTTTTTTTTTTTTTGAAAAATTTCACTTCTTCAAATTGATATTTCTATCATCATTATTTTGATGGAAAAGATTTGATATTTTCCATTTAATTGGTTCGTAAACCGACTGCGCCAGTTATGTTTTATACTTGTAAAACATTTATGTTCCTTTTTTATTTAAAATTAAAACACTTATTTTTATAATTTTTATAAACAAATTTAATTAAATTTACTTTTCTTTAAATGTATGGTTAGCAAACAAAATGATTTGATCATATTAAGATCTTGGTGTCAACTGAACTCTTATTCTAAATTCATCTTCTTTTAAAAGTAATTAATATTTTGAATTTACAACAATAAATATAAAATACAATAAAAACAAAATTGTAGTTAAAGTGGGAGTGAGTGGGAGAATATTGGAGAGCAACAGTTCTATTGATAGATGAGAGAGAGGAAGAGAAGGAGAGAGAATGAAAGTGAGAGAGTTTAATTTGATGAGAGATATTAAAATAAGAGAGTGATATTTATGAATTAAAGAATTTGTGATTTTATGTTGGGTGAAATATGTGAAGAGAAGAGAAGAAGAAAGGCATTAGGTAAAGTGTATTAGGGTGGGTAGAAGAATGTGACTCTAGGAGGTCTCTGCAAAATTTCCTCTAAAATTGTATATGTCTCAGAGGCCTATAAAAATATGTATGATTTGTAAAGGCCTGAGAAGGCTAGACAAATTTTCTACAAATTTTTGTTAGGACCCACCGATTTTTATACCCTACAACACTATGTGTTGGGGGTATTATAAGTTTGATTGGGCCAGAATTTATGTAACACCTCGAAATATTGGTTTCCCATATAGGAAAGTATATATGGATCTTTCTAGCTCGCCGAGCTGAGTCGATCTAGCTATGTATGTCCGTCCGTCCGTCTGTCCGTCTGTCCATGTTAATTTGTAATCACTCTACAGGTCGCAATTATGGCCCGATCTTCACGAAATTTAAAATGTAGGTGGGATTAATGTCAGAATAGAACCCTATTTCTTTTGTAGAGGAACGCCAAATGTTTAGGGGTTGAAATGGACCAAATACTGAAAAAATGTCGGATTTTGCAGTAGCTATACAGGTCGCAATTATAGACCAATCGACGCGGAATTTCGCATGTAGCTAGAGTTTAGGGCGGGGAAGAAGCTTACAAATTTGGGTGGTCATCGGATTATATTTAGCGAGTAAAATAGACCATATCTTTTGTATTGAAAAAAATCGAAATTTTTCATTAAACCGCCAATATTTTAAATCCCGGAGAAATCACAAAGCCATGACAGGGTTACTTCTGATCTTTACATTGATGTTAACATCCAACAAAACGGATATATAGCGAAATATGTGCGATATATAGGTCTATCAAAGGAGATATGCTTGAAAGATTTCTTTTATGTCGAGAACGGCTGAACTGATTTCGACAGTTCTCATTAATTCAGAATGGCCTCTTGGCAGGAAAGAAAAAACGTCTAAAAAATCGCATAAAAATATCTCTCTAAAGATGAAAATATGGATTTTGTAAAAATTTCTCATATTTTTTCAATTTTGTCATATTTTTGGCATATTTTCATTTTGAATTAAACATTTGGTAATATTTCTACAGCTAACAAAACTAAGTAGTTAGGATGTCAGGATATCATATACAGATCGCATTTATGGTCCGATCCTTACGAAATTTTGCATGGGGATAAGATGAGGGTCAGAATAGAAGCCTACTCTTTTTGGAGATGATCGCCATATATTTAGGGGTTGAAATGGACCAAAAAATTGCAAAATTGTCAGCAGGTCGTAATTATTGAATGAATGGGGGTTACGGGACATTGCAAAAGCCAAGCAGTTTTGGATGGCTATCCAAAAATATTCAATGTGTGAAATAGTTTGACAAAATACGAAAATGTCCATTACAGTGACTTCTTGGAGAATTCACAAATACAGGAAAGACGCACTTCTGACTATTTCGTTAACGCTGATTTAGTTTAAGAATATAGTCATATGGCTGTATCTCATATAGATGCGTTTCAGTCAAAAACCAATAATAAATGTTAATCTTTTGCCACTTCTGAGAGATTATGGGTCTTTGGGAAATATTGGTTCCAGGCGTGCAACATTTACCAATAAATTGGAAATGAGCAAATTAGTTTAAGTTGCTATTATTCGATGATGGTTTTCTTTTATTATTTGTCACAATATCTTGTGCAATTCTTTCTATTATCTCGCTTATATACACTGTATCGTTTATTATAGTGTTGTAGGGTATTCAACGGTCGGCCCCGCTCGACTGTAGCCTTTGCTTACTTGTTTTTTACTCCCTTAGTTTTCTATAAAGACCGTTTTATAGAGGACCTGCAGAAGTATTGCTAGAGAAAAATATAAAATTTCAATTTTATACGCCTTGGAAGCCTCTGAAAATTGTCCTCTAAAATTGTTTAAAATTGGTCTCCGAGACCTGTAAAAATTTGGTAGACAATTATCTACAAATTTCCAATGCACCTACGATACATTTACTTAATAAATTTTCATTTATATAGGCCGAGGAGGCCTCTGAAAAAAATTCCTCTAAAATTGTATATGTCTCAGAGGCCTTTAAAAAATATATATATGATTTATAAAGCCCTGGGAAGGCTAGACAAATTTTCTATAAATTTTTGATATGTCCCACCATTTTTTTTACTTTGAATTTTCTAAAAATACAATTTTAAAGAGGACCTGCAGGAGTATTGTTAGAGAAAGATATAAAATTTCAATTTTATAGTCCTAGGAAGCCTCTGAAAAATTTCCTCTAAAATTGTATGTGTCTCAGAGGCCTGCCTATAAAATATATATATGATTTATGAAGGCCTGGGAAGGCTAGACAAATTTTCTATAAATTTTTGTTAGGACCCACCGATTTTTTTTTTTTTTTTTTTTTTTTGGACTTCCTTAATTTTGTATGAAGACCGTTTTATAGAGGACCTGCAGAAGTATTGTTAGAGAAAGATATAAAATTTCAATCTTATAGGCCTTGGAGGCCTCTAAGAAAATCCTCTAAAATTGTATATGTCTCGGAGGCCTCTAATTATTTATAAAGGCCTGGGAAGGCTATGATAAATTTTTGTTAGGACCCACTTTTTTGACTTTAAATTTTAAAGAAGACCTGCGGAAGTATTGTAACAGAAAGAAATTGTGGAAAAAGATAATGAAATCACACTCCAGTAAGGTTAAACGTGTCGTATACGCATTGCCAGCACTTATACGACGAGCAGAAATTCAAAGAAAATTCGCCGGTCCTCAAAAAAGGCTGATTGGTAACCCTATTTCTTCGAGGGCTTGGAGGAATATTGGGGAGGAAATATTTTTGCTTACGCAATAGAGGTGAAAAGTAATTAAATATTTTATTGGGCTTAAAAGGTGGCATATACGTAATGTCAGCACTTATACGCTAGTTGTTAATCTCCTATAGACGAGCTGGAGGCCGGGGAGTCTCCGTAGATAAAGTGGACGCCACGCACCTAAGGAGATAGCAGGAACACATGGAGTCCCTATAGACGAGCTGGAGGCCAGGTAGTCTCCTTAGATAAGCTTGAGGCCCGGAAGTCCCTGTAGTAGCTAATCTACAGGGAGTCCTATAGATGAGAAGGAGGAGGCGAATTGGAGGCCAGAAAGTTTCTAATGACGAGTTCGAGGTCAATTGGAGGACAGGGAATCCCTAGAGACGACCAGTAAGTTTCTAAAGGAATTGAGGCCATGGAGTCCCAATAAAGGATTTGGTGTCCCGATTATAGGGAGTCATTACAGGAGGAGTGAACGGGTTGGGGAGTCCTTACTGGGGACCTAGACGGTTTTCTATTGGCGAGCTTGAGGACATGAAGTTTCTTTAGACGAATTGGAGGCCAAGTAGCCTCTATAGACGAACAGGATGCCAAGAAGGCTATGGAGTCCCAACAGACGATATGAAGGCCAGAGGGTAGTGAGTCATCACAGTATTTCAGAAGAGCTGGAGATACACAGGTCCCAGCTGGAATATATTAAACAAGCTGAAGCTAGATGTGTCTCAGCTGGCCTATGTTAGACGAGTTGTAGCTAGACGGGTCTCAGCTGGCCTATATTAGTCAAACTGAATTTGGACAGGTCTCAGCTGGCCTACCTAACACAAGTTTGGGCTCGACGGGTCCTAGGTGGTCTATATTAGACGACCTGAAACTGGACAGATCCCAACTGTTCCATACTAGACAAACTGGAGCTGGACAAATCTCAGCTGGTCTACATTAGATAAACTCGAGCTATACGGAACCCAGATGGTCTGTATTAGTCGAGCAGAAGCTGGACGGATTCCAGCTGACCTATATTAGACGAGCTGATGTTAAATGAATCACAACTGGTCTATATTAGACTGGAGCTGGATGAATCACAACCAGTTTATGTTAGACTATTTGGAAATGGACGGGCCGAGCTACAACTCTGAACAAACTGAAGCTAAAAGGGTCTCAGCTTACCTATATTAGACAAGCTGAAGCTAGATGGATCCTAGCTGGCCTATATTAGGCTAGATGGAGATGCATGGGTCCCAAGTCGTCTATATTAGACCAGCTGGAACTGGATGGGTCCCAGCTGCTCTATTTTAGAAGAACTGGAGCTATACGGGTCCCAGCAGGTATATATTAGGCAAGCTGGATGGATCCCAGCCGGTCCACATTAGAGATGGTCCATATTAAAAGGGCTTCCCATTACGCTGGACTGGGCCCTAGCTGGTCTACATTTGTATTATTTTTGAGACGAGTTAAAGACCAGATCAAGGATGCCAAAATACTTTTAAATTTTCTTTGAAATTTTACATGTTATAAAAATTGAAGTTGACACCAAAAAATATCCAATTTCACCCCCCTCTCTACCCGCACCCTTTTCTCTCTCTCTCATACATATTCATATAGTTAATGTCTAAAAATAAGCCAGCAGAAACTACAAGTTTTGAATAACTAACAGATTTTGGTAGTTTCAGCTTCAGTGTGTATTTCCAACGCTTGACAACGAACCTCACACCCCGCCCTGCAGGGGGGTGGACAACATTTTATGCTATGTTTTTTATGTTATTGTATTTTTTAGATTTTTTTTTTTTTTTTTTTTGTTCGTCCAACTTCTATTCAACTTGGTCTTTGCGAAAAAAAATTCAGGACATGTATTTTTAAGCCAACGCTAGCATCAATCCGCAACATCTACACGAAAACATTAGCAAGGATTAGAGGGGTTATGGTAGTGGCTTGGGTGATGTTGGTGTTGCATGCATTGCCAGGCCAAGTTCTATAAGCTTTTTAGTTTATATTTGGTTGCTTTTTAGTTTTTTTGCTTTTCTTTTCATTTTCCTCACAGCTGTGAAATCTTAGATAATCGTGGTAATAGAGCTGGCGAGCGAGCAACAATGGAGCCAAAGCAAAAAAAAAACAACACAACTTCTCCAAAGAAAAGTGTGAACATATTTTCTGGGGTCAGATTTCAGTGAAGTATATAAATTCCCACCCGAAAAAAATAACCAGGACTTTATCACGTTAAGATGCAAGCTGTAAGAGGATGAAAAAAATCCTTTTTTTTTTTGTAAAAATTCAAGCAATATGTTCTGTGTGATCTAAAATCTTTGAGGAAAATGCATTAATAAGGGCGAAGGAAAAAAAATGAAGGATATAAAGTTTCCATGCAAGGATGTTTGGCGAGGAACATATGTATGTTCCAAATAGAGCCAAATAAATAACACAAAATTGACATGTACAGTGACAGTAAACTGCATTCCATAAACGAGGGAAAGAGAGAGAGAGAGAGGGAGAGAGAACCATTATGAGAAAATGCCAAAGTATTAGAGATACATGGGGGCGTATGATGATTATGTGGCAATATATTTGTTATACGCCACATGGTCAGTGGAATTGAGATATTAGTTATATTAGAGAGCTTGCGGCCAGGGAATCAGTGTGGAAGAGTCGTGTGGCTGGAAAATCGAATGAGGCAGGTCGAAGGGACATAGCGCCAAAATAGTCGAGCTGAGACATAGCGTCAATATAGTCGAGCAGAGCTGCTAAACGTTCCAGAGAGTCTTTAACGAGTAGATGCAAATGAGCTAAACAGGTCAATGAGTTCTAAATGGACACATAAGTGTACCTAAAGTAACTAAGAAGGTTAATAGGTCGAAATAGTCGACATGGACTGTCGATGGAGCCTTGATCGGGTCCAGAGCAGCAGAAGCTACCTATGAGTCGTGTAGACGAGCTGAACGAGCCAGTAGGTCCAGAAGAGGTCAATGAGTCCATATGAACGGCTTAAGGGGTCCGTACAAATTGTTGAAAAAACAAAACCTAAAAAAAGTTGTCTAAAAAATCATGAAAAATTATTTTATAAAATCCATTGCCTTCAAAGGGTCAATTAATTTTTTTTGACAAAATCTATGACCTTCAAGAAACCGGTAAAAAATAATTGCAAAAATCCACGACCTTTTAGAGGTCAATTAAAAATTATTGTAAAAACACATGACTTTCCAGGGGCCTGTAAAATATTATTTGAAAAAATTTATGACCTTCCAGGGGCCAATAAAAAATTATTTCAAAGATCCAATAAAATTTTATATTTTGAAATAAGGGGTCAGTAAAAACTATTTTTAAAATCCATGACCTTCAAGGAGCTGGTAATTTATTTGAAAAATCCACCACCTTCCAGTAAAACCTTCCAGGGGGTCAATAAAAAATTACTTTAAAAAGAGAGAGAGTCAATAAAAAGTATTTCAAAAAACCACGACCTTCAAGGGATCAAAGAAAAAAATATATTTTAAACATTTACGACTTTCAGAGAATCAATAAAAAAATATTTTAAAAATCCACTACCTTCAGAGAATCAATAACAAAATATTTTAAAAATCCACCACCTTCAGAGAACCAAAAAAAAAATATTTTAAAAATCCACGACCTTCAGGAAATCAATATTAAATTATTTTCAAAATCCACGACCTTCAGGAAATCAATATTAAATTATTTTCAAAATCCACGACCTTCAGAGAATCCATAAAAATTATTTAAAAAATCCACGACCTTCAGAGAATCAATAAAAAATTATTTTAAAAATCTTCAACCTTCAGAAAATCAACAAAAAATTATTTTAAAAATCCACGACCTTCAGAAAAACCATAAAAAAATTATTTTAAAAATCGACGACCTTCAGAAAAACAATAAAAAATTATTTTAAAAATCCATAATTTTCAGAGAATCAATAAAAAATTATTTAAAAAGTCCATAACCTTCCAGGGATCAATAAAAAATTATTTTAAAAATCCACAACCCTCAGAGGAAAATGCGAAGGAAAAAAAATGAAGGATATAAAGTTTTCCAGCAAAGATGGTTGGCGAGGAACTTATATGTTCCAAACAGAGCCAAATAAATAACACAAAATTGACATATACAGTGACAGTAAACTGTATTCCATAAACGAGGGAAAGAGAGAGAGAGAGGGAGAGAGAACCATTATGAGAAAATGCCAAAGTATTAGAGATACATGGGGGCGTATGATGATTATGTGGCAATATATTTGTTATACGCCACATGGTCAGTGGAATTGAGATATTAGTTATATTAGAGAGCTTGCGGCCAGGGAATCAGTGTGGAAGAGTCGTGTGGCTGGAAAATCGAATGAGGCAGGTCGAAGGGACATAGCGTCAAAATAGTCGAGCTGAGACATAGCGTCAATATAGTCGAGCAGAGCTGCTAAACGTTCCAGAGAGTCTTTAACGAGTAGATGCAAATGAGCTAAACAGGTCAATGAGTTCTAAATGGACACATAAGTGTACCTAAAGTAACTAAGAAGGTTAATAGGTCGAAATAGTCGACATGGACTGTCGATGGAGCCTTGATCGGGTCCAGAGCAGCAGAAGCTACCTATGAGTCGTGTAGACGAGCTGAACGAGCCAGTAGGTCCAGAAGAGGTCAATGAGTCAATATGAACGGCTTAAGGGGTCCGAACAAATTAAAAAAAAAACTAAAAAAAGGTATCTAAAAAAACATAAAAAATTATTTTAAAAATCCATTACCTTCAAGGGGTCAATTAATTTTTTTGCAAAATCTATGACCTTCAAGAAGCCGGTAAAAAATAACTGCAAAAAACACGGCCTATTGGAGGTCAATTAAAATTTATTTTAAAAATACATGACTTTCCAGGGGTCAGTAAAAATTATGTGAAAAATACATGAGCTTTCAGAGGTCACTAAAAATTTATTTGGATAATTTATGACCTTCCAGGGGTCAACAAAAAATTATTTGGAAAATTTATGACCTTCCAGGGGTCAATAAAAAATTATACCAAAAATCCAATTAAATTAAATTTCTGAAATTAGGGGTCAGTAAAAACTATTTTTAAAATCCTTGACCTTCAAGGAGCTGCTAAAAATTTATTAGCTGGAAAAATTAAAATTCACCACCTTCAGTTAAAATTTTTATGTAAATCCACAACCTTCCGAGGTGTTAGTAAAAAATTATTTTAAAAATCTTCAACCTTTACGGGTTCAATAAAAAATTATTTTAAAAATCCACGAACTTCAGAGAATGAATAAAAAATTATTTTAAAAATGCGCGACCTTAAGAGAATCAATAAAAAACTATTTTAAAAATCTACCACCTTCAAGGGATCAATAAAAAATTATTTTAAAAATCCATGACCTTCATAGAATTAATAAAAAATTATTTTAAAAATCCACGACCTTCTGAGAATCAATAAAAAATTATTTAAAAAGTCCATGACCTTCCAGGGATCAATAAAAAATGATTTTAAAAATCCACGAAGTTCAGAGAATCAATAAAAAATTATTTTAAAAATCCACGACTTTCAAAGAATCAATAAAAAATTATTTTAAAAATCCACAAACTTCAGAGAATCAATAAAAAATTATTTTAAAAATGCGCGACCTTCAGAGAATCAATAAAAAACTATTTTAAAAATCCACGACCTTCAGAGAATCAATAAAAAATTATTTAAAAAGTCCATGACCTTCCAGGGATCAATAAAAAATTATTTAAAAAGTCCATGACCTTCCAGGGATCAATAAAAAAATATTTTAAAAATCCATGAACTTCAGAAAATCAAAAAGAAATTATTTTAAAAATCCACGATCTTCAGAGAATCAAAAAAAAATATTTTAAGAATCCACGACCTTCAGAGAATCAAAAAAAAATATATTTAAGAATCCACGACCTTCATAGAATCAATAAAAAATTGTTTTTAAATTGCACGACCTTCAGAGAATCAATAAAAAATTATTTTAAAAAATCCACTGAGTTCGGGGACTCAGTAAGAATTTTTTTAGAAATCCACGACCTTCCGGGGACTCAGTAAGAATTTTTTTAGAAATCCACGACCTTCCGGGGACTCAGTAAAAAATATTTAAAAAATCCACGACCTGCAGAGAATCAATAAAAATTATTTTAAAAATCCACGACCTAGAAGCGGACAGTAAAAAAATATTTTAAAAATCCACGACCTTACAGACGTTAGTAAAAAATCATTTTAAATATCTATGACCTTTCAGAGGTCAATAAAAATAATTTAATAAATAACGACATTCCGGAAAGTCAATAAAAAATTATTTTAAAAACCCACGACCTTCAGAGAATCCTTAAAAAAATATTTTAAAAATCCACGAACTTCAGAGAATCATTAAAAATTATTTTAAAAATCCACGCCCTTCAGAGAATCAATAAAAAATTATTTTAAAAATCCACGACCTTCAAAGAATCATTAAAAATTATTTTAAAAATGCGCGACCTTCAGAGAATCAATAAAAAACTATTTTAAAAATCCACGACCTTCAGAGAATCAATAAAAAATTATTTAAAAAGTCCATGACCTTCCAGGGATCAATAAAAAATTATTTAAAAAGTCCATGACCTTCCAGGGATCAATAAAAAAATATTTTAAAAATCCATGAACTTCAGAAAATCAAAAAGAAATTATTTTAAAAATCCACGATCTTCAGAGAATCAAAAAAAAATATTTTAAGAATCCACGACCTTCAGAGAATCAAAAAAAAATATATTTTACGAATCCACGACCTTCATAGAATCAATAAAAATTGTTTTTAAATTGCACGACCTTCAGAGAATCAATAAAAAATTATTTTAAAAAATCCACTGAGTTCGGGGACTCAGTAAGAATTTTTTTAGAAATCCACGACCTTCCGGGGACTCAGTAAGAATTTTTTTAGAAATCCACGACCTTCCGGGGACTCAGTAAAAAATATTTAAAAAATCCACGACCTGCAGAGAATCAATAAAAATTATTTTAAAAATCCACGACCTAGAAGCGGACAGTAAAAAATATTTTAAAAATCCACGACCTTACAGACGTTAGTAAAAAATCATTTTAAATATCTATGACCTTTCAGAGGTCAATAAAAAATAATTTAATAAATAACGACATTCCGGAAAGTCAATAAAAAATTATTTTAAAAACCCACGACCTTCAGAGAATCCTTAAAAAAATATTTTAAAAATCCACGAACTTCAGAGAATCATTAAAAAATTATTTTAAAAATCCACGCCCTTCAGAGAATCAATAAAAAATTATTTTAAAAATCCACGACCTTCAAAGAATCATTAAAAATTATTTTAAAAATCCACGACCTTCAGAGAATCATTAAAAAATTATTTAAAATATCCACGAGCTTCAAGGGGTCAGTAAAAAATTATTTTAAATATCCACGAACTTCAAAGAATTAATAAAAAAATATTTTGAAAATCCACAACCTACCGAGGTTTCATTAAGAAATTATTTTAAAATCCACGACCTTCCGAGGTGTCATTAAAAAATTATTTTAAAAATCCACTATCTTCAATGCTCAATATATATTTTTTTTTGTTTTGAAAAATCGCTTACCTTCCAGAGGTCAGTAAAAAATAATTGAAAAAATTGATACCTTTCGGGAAGACAGTAAAAATTAAGTGAATATAAAAGTACGACTCTCCACCCACGGCACTGCTTTACGCTAACCCTCAAAACTTTTGTCTTCAATTTTAGTTCTGTTGCCAGCAAATATTTTTAATTTCAAACATTTTTAATCAAAACTTTGTCATCTCAAAGAGACATGTTTTTTACAAGCAAAAATCCAAATATTTCCCTTTAGTTTATCTTCTCCAAATATTTTATTGGAAAACCCATAATTTGTAGTTTTACAACTCTCCCACACTTTTTCCAATTTGGGGAAGTTTCTCTTTCATTTAATTTAAATCACCACCAGAGAAAAAAACCACTTCAAGTACCGCCCTCGACAAAATCTGAAACTAATGTATCATAAAATACAACAACAAAAATGTTGTCCATTATAATTTGTATTTGTTGTTGATAAACATATTTTGTTTTGTTGTTGTTCGTCCTCTAAGCAAATAAAAATCAGTGTTTGCGGTTTGTGGTAATTCCAGTCAGCGAAATATGTGAGTGTGTTGCAGAAGGTATTAGTATGTATGTGTGTGTGTGCGTGTGTTTTTCCCCCCACGAAGAAAAGTTGCAATAGTTTCGAAATTATGTTTTTCCATATTTTCCCAGGAATAAATTTTGAAACTTTATTAATCAAACGGTATGGAGGTGAGTAAGAGTGTGTGTTGCTGTGGAGAAATAAAATCCGCTCAACCATAAAAGTGATGACTGTTAATCCTCCTAACAGCAGTCCACGGAAACCATATTTATTTGCACAAACACACACATACACATAATCTCTATGACATTCATGTGTCCCTTTTTTATGGAGAAGGGGATGTGAAAATAGTTTTTCCCTATGAAAGCAACGGAAAGGACAATTAAAGCAAATTTAAAAAAAAATTGCAAATTTGAGTATGATTTTTTTTTTCAATATCGATCATACGCTCTAGAGTACGATCAATTAAAATACATCATACGCCCGGAAGTTCAAATGTTAATCATACCTACAACTAAAAATACATTATTTTCCATGAATATTGGTCCAAATTACTCTTCAAAAACAAACCATTATTGATCTAATGGCCCTTAAAAAAAATATCGTTTATAATTTACAAAAGGTATATTCATAAACAAATTCATGTTAAGTGGGCCGATTATCTTCGAAAAATTATCCTTTAAAAATTACAAAAAAAAAACTTCCGGTAGTACAAAAAATTCTTCTCGCAAATTCCAAATAAGAGGTATTTATTAGGTCCCTAAAAATATACTCCCGAATTTCCCCATAAGAAGTTCACTATGAGATGTAATTTAGTCTTTAAAGATATTCATAAAAATGTTAAGTTAATGTCTCTTGGCCCTAGAAATATTTTTTTAAATTGCAGATTAAGTTTCTGCCTATAGTTGAAAATTGTGCTTCAAAAATCCAAAATTGAAGGTTCGTTGATAGTCGGAAATAAAAATATAATTATTTAAAACTTTGTGATTAAAAATCTGTTAGTCATTAAAAAAAAGAGCAATGAAATTTCTGAATGAAAATTATTCGTTTGGAAGCTGGGTCGAAATGAAACAAACCACGTTTGTATTTAATATGGACTTCCAGGGGTCAGTAAAAAGTCTGTAAAAATAATTTGAAAATTATTTTTTTTTTTAAATCTACGATTGTCAAATTCGCTACTTTCCGAGGTGTCAAAAACCTTTTTTTAAATCCATGACCATTTAGGGGTTAATAAAAAAAGTATTTCAGAAATCCAGAATTATTTTAAAAATCCAAGACATTCAGAGAGTTAATAAAAAATTATTTTAAAAATCCAAGACCTTAAGAGAATCAATAAAAAATTATTTTAAAAATTCACGACCTTCAGAGAATCAATAAAAATTATTTTAAAAGTCCCCATCCTTCAGAGAATCAATGAAAATTATTTGAAAAATCCATCAACTCTAGGAGGGTAAGTAAAAATGATTTGAAAAGTCCATGAACTTCCAGGGGGTCAGTAAAAAGTAAGTAAAAGTCAGTAAAAATAATTTGAAAATTCATTTTTTTTTAAATTTACGATTGTCAAATTCGCTACTTTCCGAGGTGTCAAAAACCTTTTTTTAAGTCCATGACCTTAGAAGGGGTTAATAAAAAATTATTTCAGAAATCCAATTAAATTTTATTTTGATATAAAGGTCAGAAAAAAATATTTTTTTAAATCAAGGGGCTGGTAAAAAATTTTTTTAAAAAATCCACCACCTTCCAGGAGTCAGTAAAAATGTTTTATAAAAATCCACAACCTTCCGGGGTGTTAGTAAAAAATTATTTTAAAAATCCAAGACCTTCAGAAAATCAATAACAAATTATTTTAAAAATACAAGACCGTCAGAGAATCAATAAAAATTATTTTAAAAGTCCCCGACCTTCAGAGAATCAATGAAAATTATTTGAAATATCCATGAACCCTAGGAGGGTCAGTAAAACTGATTTGAAAAGTCCATGAAATTCCAGGGGTCAGTAAAAAGTAAGTAAAAGTCAGTAAAAATAATTTTGAAATTATTTTTTTTTTTAAATTTACGATTGTCAAATTCGCTACTTTCCGAGGTGTCAAAAACATTTTTTTTTAATCCATGACTATTAAGGGGTTAATAAAAAATTATTTCAGAAATCCAATTAAATTTTATTTTGAAATAAGGGTCAGAAAAAATATTTTTTTAAATCCATGACCTTCAGGGGGATGGTAAAAAATTATTTAAAAAATCCACCACCTACCAGGAGTCAGTTAAAATTTTTTATAAAAATCCACAACCTTCCGGGGTGTTGGTAAAAAATTATTTTAAAAATCGAAGACGTTCAGAGAATCAATAAAAAATTATTTTAAAAGTCCCCGACCTTCAGAGAATCAATAAAAATTATTTTAAAAATCCTCGACCTTCAGAGAACATTTATAAGCTATAATTTATAAATTTTATAAATTACATTTATAAAAATATACATTTATAAAAATATCCTTAAAGCTATGGGTCTATAATGGTCCTTTAAAAATATCCTTTGAAATTGCTAATTTATTGCCGAGATAGTCATTGCTAAATATCCCTTAGAATCCAGGAATATGGCTGGAAAAACCAACTTGAAAATACACGTTTGTAGCTGAGATGGTCTGGGTATGGTCGAAGCTTAAAACTGTAAAAATAGCCTTTGAAATCCCAATTTGTGACCAGAAAAACATGCTTCCAAAATTCAAATTTGAGCCTAATTTCAAAGCCACGTTTATAGTTAAGAATGTCCTGGGACCCTTAAAAATCAAGGGTTATAACAAGGATGGTCTTGAAAAAATATCATTTAAAATCCAAGTGTGTAGCTACCCCTGGGGAAAAACACATTTGTTGATGGAAAACATTCTTTAAATATTTAAGCTTGAAGCTGGGGTGGTACTGGGAAAAATATCCCCTAAAAATCCATATTTTGTGTTAAGATCGTGCTTGAAAAGAATATATTTTAAAAAACTACGTTTGTGGCTTATATGACCCTCCACGTTTATTTGCTAATATAGATCCCGAGAAAATATTCTTTAAAAATTACGTTTGTAGCTGAGATGGGGTACGGGAAAAATATCCTTTGAAAATCGGAGCATGCCACTGTGATTCTCCCGGAAAAAATATCCTATGAAATCACAATTTGTGACTAGAAAAACATACTTCAAAAATCCAAGCTTGAAGCTGCGATGGCCTTGAATAAAATTTTATTTCAAATTCACGTTTATACGTGAGATTGTCCTGGAAAAATATCTTTTAAAATCTAAGTGTAGAGCTAACATAGACCTGGGGAAACCCCACATTTGTTGATGGAAAAAATCCCTTAAAAATCTAACCTTCAAGCTGAGATGGACCTGGAAAAAATATACCTTAAAAATCCATATTTTGTGCTATGATCGTCCTTGAAAAGGATATCCTATAAAAACTACGTTTGGACTTATATGGCCCTCCACGTTTATTTACTAATATGGCCCTCGAGAATATATCCTTTAAAATCCACATTTGTAGCTGAGATGGTACAGGAAAAAATATCCTTTGAAAATCGGAGCATGCCACTGTGATTCTTCCGGGAAAATCTCCTTTGAAATCATCATTTGTGAATACAAAAACATACTTCAATAATTCAAGCATGAAGCTGGGATGGCCCTTGAACAAAATTTTATTTCAAATTCACATTTATACGTGAGATTGTCCTGGAAAAATATATTTTAAAATCTAAGTGTGGAGCTAAGATAGACCTGGGAAACCCCACATTTGTTGATGGAAAAATTCTTTAAAAATTTAAGCTTCAAGCTGAGATGGACCTGGAAAAAATATCCCTTAAAAATCCATATTTTGTGCTAAGATCGTCCTTGAAAAGAATACCCTATAAAAACTACGTTTGTTTGTTAATCTGGCCCCGAAGAAAATATACTTTGAAATCCACGTTTGTAGCTGAGATGGGACGGGGGCACTTTGGAAATCGGAGCATGAAACTGTGATTCTCCCGGGAAAAGTCTCTATTGAAATCAACATTTGTGACTAGAGAAAAATGCTTCAAAGATCCAAGCTTGAAGGTAGGATAGCCCTTGAAAAAATATAATTTCAAATCCTCGTTTATATGTGAGATTGTCCTGGAAAAAACCTTTAAATTCCAAATGTGTAGCTGAGAAAGACCTTGGGAAAACCAAAGTTTGTTGCCAGAAAAAATCCTTAAAAAATCTAAGGTTCAGGCTTAGATGTCCCTGAAAAAAGTATCCCTCCAAAAAGCCTTTTTTTGTGCTAAGATCGTTCTTGAAAAGGATATGCTTTAAAAAACCAAGTTTGTTATTAATTTTACCGTTTTCTTAAAATCGACGTTTATAGATGAGATGGTTCAGGGAAAATATCCTTTGAAAATCGGAACTTGAAAATGTTACAATCCCAGGAAAAAACTCCTTCTAAAATTAACATTTATGACTAGAAAAACAAGCTGCGATGGCGCTTGAACAAAATATTATTTTAAATTCATGTTTATGGGTGAGATTGTCCTGGAAAAATATCCTTTAAAATCGAAGTGTGTAGCTGGGATGGCCCTGATCCCTCAAAAAACCCAATTCTGTCCTGAGATGGTACTTAAAAAATTGTCTTTAAAAATCCACGCTTGTAGCTGAAATGGTGCGTCGTAAATATCTTTTAAAAATACACATTTTTAGCTGAGATGGTCCTAGAAATACATCTCCTTTGAAATCCATGATTCATGTTTGTGACTAAAAAGACATGCTTCAAAAATCTAAGATTGGAGATAGAACTTGAAAAACTATTATTTCAAATCCACATTTATAGTTGAGATGGTATCTGAAAAAAATATTCCATATCCATATTTTGTGCTGAGATCGTCCTTGAATAGGATATTCTTAAGAAAAAAAAACGTTTGTGACTACAATGCCCCCCCCCCCCCCCCCCCTGCTAATATAGCCCCAGAGAAAATATCCTTTTAAATCCACGTTTATTGCTCAGATGGTATGGACAAATATATCCTCTGAAAATCGGAGCTGATTATCACAGGAAAAAACTTCATTTGAAAACAATATTTGTGACTAGAAAAACAGGCTTCAAAAATCAGATCCTCGTTTATAGGTGAGATGGTCCTGGAAAAATATCCTTTAAAATCCAAGTGTGTAACAGAGATATCCCTGAAAAAGGTACCCCTCCAGAATCTTTATTTGTTTTGAGATGGCACTTATAAAAAAAGCCTTTAAAAATCCACGTTTGTAGCTGAGATGGTGCCGGAAAAATATCTCTTAAAAATCCATGTTTGTAGCTGAGATGGTGCTGGAAAAAAATATTTTAAAATCGACATTTGTACCTGAGATGGTCCTCGAAAAAATCTCCTTTGAAATCCATGTTTGTAGCTGAGATGGTGCCGGAAAAAAATATTTTGAAATCCACATTTGTACCTGAGATGGTCCTCGAAAAAATCTCCTTTGAAATCCATGTTTTCGACTATAAAAACATCCTCGAAAAATTCAAGCTTGGAGATGGAACTTGAAAAATATGTTATTTCAAATCCCCATATATAGTGGCGATGGCATTTGTAAAAACATCCTTAAAAATCAACGTCAATCAAGATGGTTCTGCAAAAATATATTTTAAAATCCAAGTGAGTAACTGATATGGTCCTGGGGGAAACCCACGTTAGCGGCTAAAAAAACATTCTTTAAAAATCTAAGCTTGAAGCAGAGATGGTCCTGGGAAAATATCCCTTAAAAATCCATATTTTGTGTTGAGATCGTGCTCGAAAAGGATATCCTTTAAAAAACCACGTTTGTAGCTGAGATGGTCCGGGGAAATATCCTTTAAATTCCAAGTGTGTAGCTGAGATAGTCCCGGGGAAAACCCACATTTGTTGATGGAAAAAATTATTTAAAAATCTAACTTTCAAGCTGAAATGGTCCTGGGAAAATATCCCCTAAAAATCCTTATGGTCCTTGAAAAGGATATCCTTTAAAAAACCACGTTTGTAGCTGAGATGGTGTCGGGAAAATATTCTTTAAAAATCCAAGTTTGTAACTGAGACGGTGTCGGAAAAAAAATTTCCTTTAAATATCTATGTTTCTAGCTGAGATGGTCCTAGAAAAAATCTCCTTCGAAATCGACGTTTGTGACCAGAACAACATGCTTCAAAGATCCAACCATGGTGGTGGAAATTGAAAAAATATTATTTCAAATCCTCATTTATAGTTAAAATGGTATTTAAAAAATATCCTTAAAAATCAACGTTTGTAGCTATAATGGTCCTGAGAAAATGTCCTTTAAAGTCCAAGTTTGTTGATGGAAAATATTGTTTATAAATCTAAGCTTCAAGCTGAGATAGTCCTTAGAGAATATCCCTTAAAAATCCATAGTTTTTTGCTGAGATGGTCCTTGTAAAGGATATCCTATAAAAACTACGTTTGGACTTATATGGCCCTCCACGCTTGTTTGTTAATCTGGTCCCGGAGAAAATATCCTTTAAAAAACCACGTTTGTAGCTGAGATGGTATGGGTAAAATTATCCTTTAAAATCCAAGTGTGTAACTGAGATAGACCTGGGAAATACCAAAGTTTATTTCCAGAGAAAACATTATTTAAAAATCTAAACTTCCTGAAAAAATTATCTTTCAAAAATCCATATTTTGTGCTGAGATCGTACTTGAAAAGATATCCTTTAAAAAACCACGTTTGTTATTAATATGAACCTCCTTTAAAATCTACGTTTGTAGATGAGATGGTCCGCAGAAAAAATCCTAAGAAAATCGGTGTAGGTGGAATGGGCCTGAAAAAAGTATCCATCCAAAAACCATATTTTGTGTTGAGTTGGTACTTAAAAATAACCTTTAAAAATCCACGTTCGTAGCTGGGATGGTGCTGAAAAAATATTTATTTGAAAAATAGTCGTTTTAAGCTGAGATGGTCCTAGAAGAAATCTCCTTAGAAAAATATGCTTAAAAAATCCGAATTTGGAGATGAAACTGGAAAATATATTATTTCAAATCTTTATTTATAGTGAATGGGAAACCCCACGTTTGTTGATGGAAAATTTCAAGCTAAGATGGCCCTGGGAAAATATTCTCTAAAAATCCAAGTTTGTAGCTGTGAAAATCCTTGAAAAAATACCCTTTAAAATCCACATTTGTGGCTAGAAAAACATTATTTCATAATCCAATCTTGAAACCGAGATGACCCTAAAAAATTTATTCTAATGCAACTTTATGGCTGGGATGGTCCTTAAAAAAATCATTTTTTAGGGCCGTGGGACCATTAAAAAATTAATTTTTTTAGGGCCATAGGAACCAAGAAAGGTAAAGTTATCTTTGCATAACAACTGAAATCCATTTCAGCAAAACATTTAATTTTTTAAGTCAAACATGTAATAACCATTTTAAAATCCATTGTTTTAATTTCCACATTCATAAAAATAACTATAAAAATATTTTGCAGATTAAATAAAACGATGAATAAAGTTTGTTTTTTTAATTTCTTTTAAATGGTAAAGTGTTTCAAAAGTTTATTTTAATAACGTGGAAAGATGTTACAACGGACAGCAGGCAACAAATGATATTATCCACACCTACTCACTCCTAAAAGTATGCAATAAGCTTTGGGCAAAGTATTTATTTTCATCAAAGTGACGACGACACTATTAAACATACAGTGGGCCTTGGCTCTCTTTTAATCTCAGTCTATAACACTCCCTCTCTCATTTCTTTCATTCCCTCCCTCTCTCTCTCTCTTTCTCTCTCTAATAACTCATTAAGTTGGGCATGACTCAAATGAGCTGCCAGTAATATATATAAACCTCTTTTGTGAAAAAAAATTGTAAGGGGAAAGGTTGTCGTTAACCAGGCTCCACTGTATTTAAATTGCTAACAACGGAATAAGTTTTTCCCCCGAAAGAATAAAAGTATTAAAATACCACTACGATAAGTTTGTTTAATTGAATTTCACATTATGTATTGTTTGGTTTATCTTTAGCGCCTCAAAGTATGTGTTGTTAATTAAAAAAATAAAAATTTTATCTCTACCAAATGTGAAGAGATAATGAACGAAATAATGGCAGAAGTTTTCCAAATGGGGCTATAAAAGAAATAAAGATATTATATTTGTTCCAAGACAATAATGAGGTGATTTTCGTATTATTTTAAAGCGCCTTTCACAAAGGCGTTCAATGTCATGGAGAGACAGGCAGGCCTGAGAGGTAAGCCTAGGTGGGACAACAGTTAAAAAAAACGAGATGGTCCATTAGAAAGAAAATCGGTTAAAAATCTACATTTGTAATTGGAAATCATCCATAAAAAAATATCAACTAAGATAGACCTTGCGAAAAATAGCCTTTAAAATCCACGATTGTTCCTGAGATAGTCCTTGATAACATATCAACTAAATATGCTAGTTTGTGCCAGAGATCGTTTTTGAAAAAATGTCAAAAATCAAATGGTTCTTGAAAAAATGTCCTTTAAAACTCTAAGTAAGTAGTTTAGATAGTCCTTGAAAAATATCCTTTAAAAATAATAAAATATACTTCAAAAATATAGGTTTGTGGCTTTTCAAGGACTATCAACCTTGAAAAAATGTCCCTAAAGAATCCACGTTTATGGCTTAGACACTCCTTGAAAAAATATCCTCTAAATTTCCACATTTGTGGCTCAGATAGTCCTTTGAAAAAAATGTGGCTTTAATTCCAGATTTATTGCCTAGATAACCCTTGAAAAAATATCCCTTAAAATCGACATTCGTTGCTGAAAAAAAAAACATCCTTTAAAAATCCAAGTAAGTGGCATAGATTATCCTTGAAAAATAATTCCTCGATTAAAAATCTTCGATTGTGGCTGAGATGGATATTGACAAAATATCCTTTAAATTTTAATTTTTGGAGGTGGAAGAAAATTCTTCAAATATCCACATTTGTGACGGAGAAGAGCCTTAAAAATATATAATTTAAAAATCCAGATTTGTGGCTTAAATAGTCCTTGAAAAGGATATTTTTTTAATCTGCACATTTGTATATGAGATTGCCCTTAAACAAATATTCTTCGAATTTCCACATTTGTGGCTTAGATAGTCGTTGAAAACATGTCCTTTAAAAATTCACGTTTTACCTAAAAAATGCTTGAAAACATGTCCTTTAAAAATCCACGTTTGTGGTTCAGAAAGTCCTTGCACCTACATCATTTAAAAATTCACGTTTGTACCTAAAAAAAATCCTTCAAAAATCCACATTTGTGGCCAAGATAGTCCTTGCACATACATCCTTTAAAAATTCACATTTGTGGCTTAGATAGCCCCTGCACCTACATCCTTTAAAAATTCACGTTTGTGGCTTAGATTGTCCTTGCACCTACATCCTTTAAAAATCCACTTTTGTGGCTCAGATAGTCCTTGAATCTATATCCTTTAAAAATTCACGTTTGTGGCTGAGATAATCCTTCAAAAAATATTCTTTTAATGCCAACAATTGTAGCTTAAATAGTCGTTGAAACAAATCTTTTAAAAATTCCATGGTTGTGGCCCCGATTGTCCTTGAAACGTATCCTTTTTCCTAATCTTTTGGGGCTAAGATAGTCCTTTCAACTATATCCTTTAAAAGTCCACGTTTATGGCTAAGACAATCCCAGAAAAAATATCCTTTAAAAATAGTCGACTGTGGCTAAAATAGTCCTTGAAAATATATCCTTTAAAAATCCTCCTTTCTGGCTAAGACAATTCTTGAAAAAATATACTTTAAAAATAATCGACCGTAGCTAATATAGTCCTTGAAATGTTCTCTAGAAATC
The DNA here is from genome assembly GCF_030504385.1 of Musca domestica. Lineage (NCBI taxonomy): Eukaryota > Metazoa > Arthropoda > Insecta > Diptera > Muscidae > Musca > Musca domestica. The sequence goes on along the minus strand of NW_026712390.1, from coordinate 1,568,410 downwards.
CACGTTTTTGGCTAAGGTAGTCCTTGAAACTATATCCTTTAAAAACCCACGTTTGTGGCCATGATAGTCATTGAAACTATATCCTTTAAAAATCCACCTTTGCGCCAAAGATAATTCTTGAAATTATATCCTATAAAAAATCCGCATTTGTGGCTTAGATGGCCCTTGGAACTATATCCTTTAAAAATCCACGTTTGTGGCTAAGATAGTCCTTTAAAAAATATTCTCTAGAATTCTACGTTTGTGGCTAAAATAGTCCTTGAAATTATATCTTTTAAAAATCCACGTTTGGGGCTAAGATGAAACTATATACTTTAAAACCCCATGTTTGTGGCTTAGAGAGTCCTTGAAACTCCTTGAAACTTAAAAATAAAAAAACAATTCTTAAAAAATCCAAAAATTGAAAATTATTTTTTATAAAATCCTTATTTCAAATTTACATTTGAAGTCCTGTTGGTCCTTGCAAAAATATTCCTTAAAAAACCTCATTTAAATTGAAAAATATTTTTAGAAAATTCTTGTGTGAAATTTACACTTGAAGTCCTGTTAATCCTTAAAGAATTTTCTCTAAAAAAATATACGTTTGAAGTCCAGATAGTCCTTAAAAATTTTTATTTTAAAAAATCTTCGTTTAAAGCCTTGTTGGTCTTTTAAAGATATTCTCTTAAAAATCGAATTTTGCCGACCTGCTTGTCCTACAATTGAAATCATGTTTGTCCATAAAAATATTCTTTAAAAATTCACATTTTCCCGTTCACGTTAGATGCCCCGTAGGTCCTTGAAAAGTTCTATTTAAAAAATCCATGATTGAAGGCCTGTTGGTCCTTTCAAAAATATTCCTTAAAAAAATCCACAAATCCTTGTTTGAAATTTACATTTGAAATCCTGGTAATCATTGAAAAGTATTTTGAAAACACTCAAATCTGAAGCCAGGGTGGTCCTGAAAATTTTTCGTTTAAAAAATCTTAGTTTAAAGCCTTGTAGCTTAGATAGTCCTTGAAACTATATCCTTTAAAAATCCACGTTTGTGGCTACGATAGTCCTTGAAACTATTATATCCTTTGAAATTATATCCTTTAAAAATCCACGTTTGTGGCTACGATAGTCCTTGAAACTATTATATCCTTTGAAATTATATCCTTTAAAAATCCACGTTTGTGGCTACGATAGTCCTTGAAACTATTATATCCTTTGAAATTATATCATTTAAAAATCCACGTTTGGGGCTAAGATGAAACTATATCCTTAAAAAACCCATGCTTGTGGCTAAGAGAGTCCTTGAAAGTCCTTGAAATTAAATAATAAACAAAAATCCTTAAAAAATCTACATTTAAATTGAAAAATATTTTTTTTAGAAAATCCTTTTTTTCAAATTCACATTTGAAATCCTGTTGGCCCTTGCAAAAATATTCCTTGAAAAACCTCATTTAAATTGAAAAATATTTTTAGAAAATCCTTGTGTGAAATTTACATTTGAAGTCCTGTTAATCCTTGAAGAATATTCTCTAAAAAAATATACGTTTAAAGTCCTGATAGTCCTTAAAAATTTTTATTTTAAATAATCTTCGTTTAGAGCCTTGTTGGTCTTTTAAAAATATTCTCTTAAAAATCGAATTTTGATGTCCTGCTCGTCCTGTGGCTACGATAGTCCTTGAAACTATTATATCCTTTGAAATTATATCCTTTAAAAATCCACGTTTGGGGCTAAAATGAAACTATATCCTTAAAAAACCCATGTTTGTGGCTAAGAGAGTCCTTGAAACTAAAAAACAAAAAAAAAATCCTTAAAAAATTCACATTTAAATTGAAAAAAATATTTTTAGAAAATCCTTGTTTCAAATTTACATTTGAAGTCCTGTTGGTCCTTGCAAAAAAAAAATTATTTAAATTGAAAAATATTTTTAGACAATCCTTGTGTGAAATTTACATTTGAAGTCCTGTTAATCCTTTAAGAATATTTTTTAAAAAAATATACCTTTAAAGTCCTGATAGTCCTTAAAAAAATTATTTAAAATAATCTTTATTTAAAGCCTTTTTGGTCCTTTAAAATTATTCTCTTAAAAATCGAATTTTGCTATCCTGCTGGTCCTACATTTGAAATCCTGTTTGTCCATAAAAATATTCTTTAAAAATTCAAATTTTCCAGTTCACGTAGGTCCTTGAAAAGCTCTATTTAAAAAATCCATGGTTGAAGGCCTGTTGGTCCTTTCAAAAATATTCCTTAAAAAAATCCACAAATCCTTGTTTGAAATTTACATTTGAAATCCTGTTAATCATTGAAAAGTATTTTTAAAAACACTCAAATCTGAAGGCATGGTTGTCCTGAAAATTTTTCGCTTAAAAAATCCTAGTTTTAAGCCTTGTCCACACAAGATAAAATATTCGGTAAAAATCTGAATTTGAAGACCTGTTGGCCCTTGAAAAATATTTTTTAAAAATCCTTGGAAATATGCTTAAATAAAACCATGATTGAAGCCCTGTTAGTCCTTGAAATTTTTTTTTTTGAAAAACATCCAAGTTGGAAGCCCTGCTGGAAAATCTTTTAAAAATCCTCCTTTGAAGAGCTGTTGGTTCTTGAAAAATATTTTTTTAATATTTTAAAAAAATTATACGCTCCTTTGGGGAAAGTGATGTTTCCGTCCTACCCTCCACATTCCTCCTTCCTTAAAAAATCCACAAATCCTTGTTTGAAATTTACATTTGAAATCCTGTTAATCCTCGAAAAGTATTCTTAAAAACACTCAAATTTGAAGCCGTGGTGGTCCTGAAAATCCAAGTTGGAAGCCCTGCTGGAAAATCTTTTAAAAATCCTCCTTTGAAGAGCTGTTGGTCCTTGAAAATTATTTTTTTAACATTCACGTTTGAAGGCCTGTAGGTCCTTGAAAAATCTTCCTCAAAATTATACGATCATTTGGAGAAAGTGATGTTTCCGTCCTACCCTCCACATCTCTCCCTTCCTCCCTTAACAACGCAAAAAACTGATGAACTCACCGCAATTGTCACAAAAAACCCCAGCAGGAAATAAAACCTCGAAATTATGTTTCCCATTTTCTTTTTGCGCCATTCAAAACAAAAGAGGAAAATACCAAAATAAAAAAAGTTAACTTGTCAAAAGAAAATGAAACAAAAATACCACCGAACAAATCAAATTCACAATTCTTTTTCATTTCTTTTGGTGAAGAATTTTTCTTAATGTCGTTTTGTTTTGCCATTGTTTGTCAAAACAAAAGAAACGAAAATTTGACATGTCACTGGTCGGTGTGTGAAGGGGGCTGGGGGGGAGGGGCGAGAACCACAATAATTTTAAATGGGTTCCCACTGGGTGATGGTTTTGTAATGTTATTAATGTTGTTGCCATGTCAGTGTTGCCTTGTTGTTTGTGGCAGCAGCTAACGTTCGTCGTTATCAAACCAGGTAGGCAGGCAGTCAGGCAAACTGGAAAACAAAGATAGACAGGCAGCCAGGCAATGTGTTAGAATTCTCCTACAGAAACAGGGAATCTGTTTTTAACAGCTCTGCAAGGAAATTAAGCAAAGTCTCGGGAAATGCCTAAGTTTTGGGGAGCGTATGAGTTGTGTCAGCAATCATACGCACCATGGGAAATTAATTTAATTTCTGAAGCCTTCATAAGTCATTGAAAAAAATTAAAAAATTTAAAAAAATAATTTTAAAAATCAACGCCTATGAAACTACTTGAAAAAATAATTTTAAAAATCAACGCCTATGAAATTACTTGAAAAAATAATTTTAAAAAATCCACGCCTATGAAATTACTTAAAAAAATATTTTTAAAAATCAACGCCTGTGAAATTACTTGGAAAAAATATTTTTAAAAATCAACGTCAATGAATTTACTTAAAAAAAATTTTTTAAAAAATCCACGCCCATGAAATGACTTGAAAATATATTTAAAAAAAAAAATATTTTTAAAAATACCACGCCTATGAAAATTTTCGAAAAAATATTTTTCGAAAAATCAATGCCGACGAAATTACTTGAAAAAAATATTTTTAAAAAATCCACGCCCATGAAAAATCAATGCCCACGAAATTTCTTGAAAAAAATATTTTTAAAAAATCCACTCCTATAAAATGGTTAGAAAAAGTATTTTTAAAAAATCCACGCCTATGAAATTTTTAGAAAACGTATTTTTAAGAAATCCACGCCTATGAAATTTTTAGAAAACGTATTTTTAAAAAATCCACGCCTATGAAATTTTTAGAAAAAGTATTTTTAAAAAATCCATGCCTATGAAATTTTTAGAAAACGTATTTTTAAAAAATCCACGCCTTTGAAATTATTAGAAAAAATATTTTTAAAAAATCCACGCCTTTGAAATTATTAGAAAAAATATTTTTAAAAATCCACGCCTATGAAATTGTTAGAAAAAATATTTTTAAAAAATCCACGCCTATGAAATTGTTAGAAAAAATATTTTAAAAAAAAATCCACGCCTATGAAATTGTTAGAAAAAATATTTGTAAAAAATCCACGCCTAATAAATCAATTGAAAAAATATTTTTAAAAAATCCACGCCTATTAAATCAATTGAAAAAATATTTTTAAAAAATCCACGCCTATGAAATTGTTAGAAAAAATATTTGTAAAAAATCCACGCCTATGAAATTGTTAGAAAAAATATTTGTAAAAAATCCACGCCTATGAAATTGTTAGAAAAAATATTTGTAAAAAATCCACGCCTATGAAATTGTTAGAAAAAATATTTGTAAAAAATCCACGCCTATGAAATTGTTAGAAAAAATATTTGTAAAAAATCCACGCCTATGAAATTGTTAGAAAAAATATTTTTAAAAAATCCACGCCTATTAAATCAATTGAAAAAATATTTTTAAAAAGTCCACGCCTATTAAATCAATTGAAAAATATTTTTAAATCAATTGAAAAAATATTTTTAAATCCACTCCTATAAAATGGTTAGAAAAAATATTTTTAAAAAATCCACTCCTATAAAATGGTTAGAAAAAGTATTTTTAAAAAATCCACGCCTATGAAATTTTTAGAAAACGTATTTTTAAGAAATCCACGCCTATGAAATTTTTAGAAAACGTATTTTAAAAAATCCACGCCTATGAAATTTTTAGAAAAAGTATTTTTAAAAAATCCATGCCTATGAAATTTTTAGAAAACGTATTTTTAAAAAATCCACGCCTTTGAAATTATTAGAAAAAATATTTTTAAAAAAATCCACGCCTTTGAAATTATTAGAAAAAATATTTTTAAAAATCCACGCCTATGAAATTGTTAGAAAAAATATTTTTAAAAAATCCACGCCTATGAAATTGTTAGAAAAAATATTTTAAAAAAAATCCACGCCTATGAAATTGTTAGAAAAAATATTTGTAAAAAATCCACGCCTATTAAATCAATTGAAAAAATATTTTTAAAAAATCCACGCCTATTAAATCAATTGAAAAAATATTTTTAAAAAAATCCACGCCTATGAAATTGTTAGAAAAAATATTTGTAAAAAATCCACGCCTATGAAATTGTTAGAAAAAATATTTGTAAAAAATCCACGCCTATGAAATTGTTAGAAAAAATATTTGTAAAAAATCCACGCCTATGAAATTGTTAGAAAAAATATTTTTAAAAAAATCCACGCCTATAAATCAATTGAAAAAATATTTTTAAAAAAGTCCACGCCTATTAAATCAATTGAAAAATATTTTTAAATCAATTGAAAAAATATTTTAAATCCACTCCTATAAAATGGTTAGAAAAAATATTTTAAAAAATCCACTCCTATAAAATGATTAGAAAAAGTATTTTTAAAAAATCCACGCCTATGAAATTTTTAGAAAACGTATTTTAAAAAAATCCACGCCTATGAAATTTTTAGAAAACGTATTTTAAAAAAATCCACGCCTATGAAATTTTTAGAAAAAGTATTTTTAAAAAATCCATGCCTATGAAATTTTTAGAAAACGTATTTTTAAAAAATCCACGCCTTTGAAATTATTAGAAAAAATATTTTTTAAAAAATCCACGCCTTTGAAATTATTAGAAAAAATATTTTAAAAATCCACGCCTATGAAATTGTTAGAAAAAATATTTTTAAAAAATCCACGCCTATGAAATTGTTAGAAAAAATATTTTAAAAAAAATCCACGCCTATGAAATTGTTAGAAAAAATATTTTTAAAAAATCCACGCCTATGAAATCAATTGAAAAAATATTTTTAAAAAATCCACGCCTATGAAATCAATTGAAAAAATATTTTTAAAAAATCCACGCCTATGAAATTGTTAGAAAAAATATTTGTAAAAAATCCACGCCTATGAAATTGTTAGAAAAAATATTTGTAAAAAATCCACGCCTATGAAATTGTTAGAAAAAATATTTGTAAAAAATCCACGCCTATGAAATTGTTAGAAAAAATATTTGTAAAAAATCCACGCCTATGAAATTGTTAGAAAAAATATTTTAAAAAATCCACGCCTATTAATCAATTGAAAAAATATTTTAAAAAGTCCACGCCTATTAAATCAATTGAAAAATATTTTTAAATCAATTGAAAAAATATTTTTAAATCCACTCCTATAAAATGGTTAGAAAAAATATTTTTAAAAAAAATCCACTCCTATAAAATGGTTAGAAAAAGTATTTTTAAAAAAATCCACGCCTATGAAATTTTTAGAAAACGTATTTTAAAAAATCCACGCCTATGAAATTTTTAGAAAACGTATTTTTAAAAATCCACGCCTATGAAATTTTTAGAAAAAGTATTTTTAAAAAATCCATGCCTATGAAATTTTTAGAAAACGTATTTTTAAAAAATCCACGCCTTTGAAATTATTAGAAAAAATATTTTAAAAAATCCACGCCTTTGAAATTATTAGAAAAAATATTTTAAAAATCCACGCCTATGAAATTGTTAGAAAAAATATTTTTAAAAAATCCACGCCTATGAAATTGTTAGAAAAAATATTTTAAAAAAAATCCACGCCTATGAAATTGTTAGAAAAATATTTTTAAAAATCCACGCCTATGAAATTGTTAGAAAAAATATTTGTAAAAAATCCACGCCTATTAAATCAATTGAAAAAATATTTTTAAAAAAATCCACGCCTATTAAATCAATTGAAAAAATATTTTTAAAAAATCCACGCCTATGAAATTGTTAGAAAAAATATTTGTAAAAAAAATCCACGCCTATGAAATTGTTAGAAAAAATATTTGTAAAAAAATCCACGCCTATGAAATTGTTAGAAAAAAATATTTGTAAAAAATCCACGCCTATGAAATTGTTAGAAAAAATATTTGTAAAAAATCCACGCCTATGAAATTGTTAGAAAAAATATTTTAAAAAATCCACGCCTATTAAATCAATTGAAAAAATATTTTTAAAAAGTCCACGCCTATTAAATCAATTGAAAAATATTTTTAAATCAATTGAAAAAATATTTTTAAATCCACTCCTATAAAATGGTTAGAAAAAATATTTTAAAAAATCCACTCCTATAAAATGATTAGAAAAAGTATTTTTAAAAAATCCACGCCTATGAAATTTTTAGAAAACGTATTTTTAAAAAATCCACGCCTATGAAATTTTAGAAAACGTATTTTTAAAAAATCCACGCCTATGAAATTTTTAGAAAAAGTATTTTTAAAAAAATCCATGCCTATGAAATTTTAGAAAACGTATTTTTAAAAAATCCACGCCTTTGAAATTATTAGAAAAAATATTTTTTAAAAAATCCACGCCTTTGAAATTATTAGAAAAAATATTTTTAAAAATCCACGCCTATGAAATTGTTAGAAAAAATATTTTAAAAATCCACGCCTATGAAATTGTTAGAAAAAATATTTTAAAAAAAATCCACGCCTATGAAATTGTTAGAAAAAATATTTTTAAAAATCCACGCCTATGAAATCAATTGAAAAAATATTTTTAAAAAATCCACGCCTATGAAATCAATTGAAAAAATATTTGTAAAAAATCCACCGCTATGAAATTGTTAGAAAAAATATTTGTAAAAATCCAGCCTATGAAATTGTTAGAAAAAATATTTGTAAAAAATCCACGCCCTATGAAATTGTTAGAAAAAAATATTTGTAAAAAATCCACGCCTATGAAATTGTTAGAAAAATATTTTTAAAAAATCCACGCCTATTAAAATCAATTGAAAAAATATTTTAAAAAGTCCACGCCTATTAAATCAATTGAAAAATATTTTTAAATCAATTGAAAAAATATTTTTAAATCCACTCCTATAAAATGGTTAGAAAAAATATTTTTAAAAAATCCACTCCTATAAAATGGTTAGAAAAAGTATTTTTAAAAAAATCCACGCCTATGAAATGTTTAGGAAAACGTATTTTTAAAAAATCCACGCCTATGAAATTTTTAGAAAACGTATTTTAAAAATCCACGCCTATGAAATTTTTAGAAGAAAGTATTTTTAAAAAATCCATGCCTATGAAATTTTTAGAAAACGTATTTTTAAAAATCCACGCCTTTGAAATTATTAGAAAAAATATTTTTAAAAAATCCACGCCTTTGAAATTATTAGAAAAAATATTTTAAAAATCCACGCCTATGAAATTGTTAGAAAAAATATTTTAAAAAATCCACGCCTATGAAATTGTTAGAAAAAATATTTTAAAAAAATCCACGCCTATGAAATTGTTAGAAAAAATATTTTAAAAAATCCACGCCTATGAAATCAATTGAAAAATTATTTTTAAAAAATCCACGCCTATGAAATCAATTGGAAAAAATATTTTTAAAAAATCCACGCCTATGAAATTACATGAAAAATATTTTTAAATAATCCACACCTATTAAATTACTTGAAAAAATATTTTTAAAAAATCCACGCCTATGAAATTACATGAAAAATATTTTTAAATAATCCACACCTATTAAATTACTTGAAAAAATATTTTTAAAAAATCCACGCCTATGAAATTACATGAAAAAATATTTTTAAAAAATCCACGCCTATCAAATTGTTAGAAGTATTTTTAAAAAATCCACGCCTATGAAATTTCTTGGAAAAAATATTTTTTTAAAAATCCACGCCTATGAAATTATTAAAAAAATATTTTTAAAAATTCCACACCTATGAAATTGTTAGAAAAATATTTTTAAAAAATCCACGCCTATGAAATTACTTGAAGAAATATTTTTAAAAAATCCACGTTAGAAGATTGTTAGAAAAAATATTTTTAAAAAATCCACGTTAGAAGATTGTTAGAAAAAATATTTTTAAAAAATCCACGTTAGAAGATTGTTAGAAAAAATATTTTTAAAAAATCCACGTTAGAATACTGTTAGCAAAATATTTTTAAAAAATCCACGCCTATGAAATTGTTAGATAAAATATTTTTAAAAATTCTCGTTGCTATTTATTTATCCCCATTGGTACGTAACACATCGCTCCCTCTCTCTCACACACATATACCCACATGCTGAAGCAAAGTAAACATGAAGCATATTGGTCTTAGCTTTTGTCATATACAGACACGTTTACATTGATGGTGGTTTTCTTTAACATTGTTGTAAAATCCGATTTTTTACTATTGTTGTTGTTGTTTTTATTTTTACCGCTTGTTGCTGAGACCAACAACAGCAAACAAATTTCCTCCGATAAGAGTCAGCAAAAAAATGTGCTCGTCTTTTTCTGAAAAAAAACAACCCAAAAGGAGAAGAGAAAGACAACCCGAAAAAGCAGTAGAGGAACAGCAGACATTCAGGAGTTTCATTTTATTTTACATTCACTTTATTATCACAACATATGCGTGCATGTATGTGTGCGGCAACGACGACGACGAAGACGAAGACTGAGCAAACAAGTGTGATTAAATAACATGTAAATGTATTTAAGTGTTTTATGCTGGCTGTATATACTTTAAGGCTGTATAAAAATAAAGCATACTTTTAGGAGGAATATTCGTTTTTCGTTCCCACCCCTCCCAAAAAGCAGACAACACAAATTCCAATATACAAAGAGAAAGCATACTTTTAGGTACTTCATTTTTTCCCATTACTCTCTAGAGCCGGATAAGAAATTCCTTGAGCTCTCCAACCAAAGAAGTAACAATATTATTTGCAAATATATTGATTGATCAATAAATTGATGATGATGACATGATTGATAGAATTGATAAGACTCTGCAGGGAGAAGATTGGGAGGAAAAGTATGGGCAAGGGGGGAAATAAACAAATACCAAAAGTCGAGATAAACATATATAGATAAACATAGGCGTGGATTTTTTAAAATTAATTTTTAAACACCTAAAATAGGAGTGGATTTTTTAAAATTAATTTTTAAACACCTAAAATAGGCGTGGATTTTTTAAAAATATTTTTTCAACACCTAGAATAGGAGTGGTTCTTTTAAATATTTTTTCAACAACTAGAATAGGAGTTTTTTTTTTTAAATAGAATAGGCGTGAATTTTTTAAAGGTTTTTTTCGGGGCTTAGAGTTTTAGTAGATTTTTAAAATTATTTTTTTAAGACATAAAAATAGGCGTGGATTTGCTTAAGGTATTTTTTCAAGGCTTAGAGTTTCAGTGGATTTTTAAAAATATTTCTTAAGACCTAAAAATAGGCGTGTTTTTACTTAAATTATTTTTCAAGACTTAGAGTTTCAGTGGATTTTTAAAAATATATTCTTAAGACCTAAAAATAGGCGTGGTTTTACTTAAATTATTTTTTCAAGGCTTAGAATTTCAGTGGATTTTTAAAAATATATTCTTAAGACCTAAAATAGGCGTGGTTTTACTTAAATTATTTTTCAAGGCCTAAAATAGGCGTGGATTTTAAAAATTATTTTTTTTAAAACCGTTTATAGGCGTGGATTTTTTTTAAATTATTTTTTCAAGGCCTAAAATAGGCGTGGATTTTTAAAAATTATTTTTTTCAAAACCGTTTATAGGCGTGAATTTTTTAAAATTATTTTTCAAGGCCTAAAATAGACTTGGATTTTTAAAAATTATTTTTTTCAAAACCGTTTATAGCGTGGATTTTTTAAAATTATTTTTTCAAGGCCTAAAATAGACTTAGATTTCTTTAA